>NC_135482.1:134668520-134970770 GCF_052094955.1 Ictidomys tridecemlineatus
GTAGCAGATGTGAAGTGTTCATAAATCCTATAAATGTGAGCTTTTGTTTTTAGGAACTTGATTTAGGATCTATATGATACAGAAGAGAAAAAAAAAAGCTGTATCCTGGAGCATGAATACAGATTCTGTTCCCAACTCTGTCTTCTCTAAGTGTGAGTACGTGTTTGTGTGTGTGTGTGTGTGTGTGTGTGTGTATTTCAGATTTGGTTATTATCTGCCACATGCCAGGCCTTATTTTTATTGTATTTGAAAGAAAAAGAACAGCTTCCCTGAAAAGAAGGGCTTATTTATTCTCTACAACAAACTTGAGTGACAGGTACTAACCCATTGGTTTTGCAAATCAGAGAAACAAGGCTAAACAAAATTAAGAAACTTGCTCAAGGTCAAATGGCAAATAAAATAATCAAACTCATATTCTTGTGTCTACAAAGCCTACGTTTTCCCTGTTATACCACATAACCATGCACAATCCCCATTTCTAAAGCTTCACAACTCTCCTCCACAAAATGAGGGCTTTGAACCACATGGTAATCATCTCCACATGGTTTTCTAGTCTCAGGAAACTTGAGGTGTAAAAAAGCCCAATTCCATTTCTGCGTAACAAATGTTTAATTATAGCAGTATATTTGTTCTGTTCTCATATTCAGCTTTTGATATATTGTAGGAAAGACTTCAATCTGAACATGATTTTCTTATTCTTTTTGAATTGATCCCACAGGCCTTGATACTCAACTTGTTTTCTTCTCTACACTGGCCACATACTCAGTGCATTGCTACCTGTGTCATCTGTCATTGCTTGTTGGAGGTTGAGGAAATGTGCTCTATATAGGTATGTTTTAAGAAGAATAAACCTACTAATTCTAATATGCCCTCTGTACACTGAGATGATGTGAAAACCTTATTGCTCACGTTTGTGCATGGCTCGGCTCACACTGCAGACATCTATTATTTTACCCTACGCTCATCGGTACCCATCATCACTCTCATCTCTTTGTTTTTCAGTCCATACAATCCAGAGCAATAATATTACCAGTTTGCAATTAACTGTGGAGTTGGCCTGAGAAGTGGGAAAGGGAAAAATCTTCATCTCTACATATTCACTGATGGGATTTAAAGTGGGGACATGGTAAGAGGAAGAACACACTTCTGCCTCCCTTGCAGAAGCAGAGAGGCCAGCCTTTGATGGTGAGAGGTCATCTACAAGCATTAGTGGACAGAGGGTCTATTGGAATAAGCACATCATTAAAGGGACATGTCCCCACCTCCCTGACCATCCTACGCTCAGTGGCAAATGGTCAGTGGTGAATGGTCCAGCTGAAACTGCATTGCGTATGTGAAAAGTATAAAAGAAAACACTGAACACCAAGGCCAAATGAGGTTGGTGCCTGATAGGCTCAGAGAGAGAAGGGAGCTTCTCCTGCATGTTTCTGCTATTCAGAGAGAAATGCAAAAGTACTAACAAGTTCTTCAAGACAAATGTTCTTCTGGCACAACCTAGAGATCCAGTGGGGACCTAAACCCCCAGATTTCTCTGGGCCAAAAAGTCCTTGATATTCTCTAACTTCAGGTCTTCAAGTATGATGAGAAACTGACAAGTAATAGGTAATAACTGGTTGTCACCTCCAAATCATTAATTTCTCTCCCTGATTATTAGCCTCAAGGGTCTTAGCACCTTAACAAGTAAACCTGCCTCTACTGGTCAATTTCTCATCATCCTTGGAGATCCGAAGTTAGAGAATATCAAGGGCATATTGGACCAGAAAATAATTTGGCTACAGTGCAAGCTTTTATGGCACTCCGCCTCTTAGCAGAAATTTAGTCAATCTGTAACTCCAAGTTGACCTCTTTTCAATCTCCTGAATTTAAAATTAATGCAGCATCACTCTTCCACTGCATCATTGAAGATTCTAAACCCTGAAATGTAATCACATGCAAAATGTTAGTAGGGCAAAAGATCAAGGGCATGTATAAGACAATCTGACACATGCTGAGGCCAAGTCAAAAAGGCCAAGGCAGAAAATAAATTGCAACTAGCAAGGGCATGAAGGAGCAGCCGGGCCATTCTTTATAAATACATTAGCAGTGAGAGCTAAGTATAGACTCCTTAATTGTGGTAGTGGGAAGGAAAAAAAGAACAAGAGGTAGCAGCAGAATGGTGGCAATATTAAACATCTTCACCCTCTTGACATACATATCAAGTACTTGGGTAGTTTGACTTAGTTTGACAAAAAAACAAAAGCCAAATAATAAATCAATATTCAGAGGCCTTATTCTTATTGTATTTGAAAGAAAAAGAAGGGCTTCCCTGATTAGGAAGTACCTCATCTACTTCTTACTGAGCATAGCTGGATGACTCAAAGTCACTGCCAACTTAATCCATGCAAAACAGAATTATCCCATTTTTATTAAAAAAAAAAATCCCTTTCCAAGAATCCCTGTCCCTGTCATTGCCGATGACACCACCATTCATCTTCACAACTCTTTCGGCTGTCAAACTTTTTATCTTTGACTCATTTTGCTCCCATTCTTAAAGTTGTTGTCACCAATTAAGGTTCTTTTTATAGCTTCCAACATCTTTTGATCTTTTCCTTTCTCTGTGCCCACTGCTCCCTTTTAATCTCACAGTTCAAATCTTAAACCATCACTGATTTAGGGATCGACTTATGTGCCACATGTATTGTTGCAGTTCTTTTCCGAAACCACTGAAGTTCCCTCTTTTCCATCTCATCGACTCTTCACCTAGCAGTGTAGTGCCACACAGGATGTGAAACCCTGTGGGATGTGACACCTCTGGTCTCTCATTTGTTCTCTAGTCAGTGCCGAACTTCTGAGAATTTTCATTTCTCTCCCCAGTAAAAAGCGTACTATTTTTTTTAAGGGACCCAAACAGAAACACTGAATGTGAGCTCTGCTTGGCCCCAGACCCAGGGAGCTTATGCCTCAGCTCTCAATTCAGGCATCCGACTTCGGATTCCCATTAGTCACTTGGAGACCTTGTGTTCTGGGATGGAAAATAGAAGGAGAAACAGGGGAAGAAAACAGCACAGCATTAACACCTTGAGCAGAATTCAGCTTGGGCCATTGTGCATGCTTTTCTTACAGGATAAGTCACATTAGCTTATAGAACCAAAAAACCTATGTTCTCAGTGATTTGACACAACACAGGTGTGTTTTTCTGTCATGCCACAATTCAACGTGGAATGGTGATATGGATTGGGAGCGTAAGTAAGAGGAGACCCAGGTGCTCAGGATCCTTGAGCCTTCAAGTGCTGCTACTTTCAAGGTCATTTCTGAGACTGCTAAAAAAAAAAAAAAAAAGGAGAGAGAAGTGAGAAGGGTCAGGCGTAGGAGCTGAGTGTGGGCCAGACCTGGAATGGCATGCCCATACTTCGACCCCTATCCAGTTAGATAGAATTTGGTCGAATGGCCTCAAACTAACTGCAAAGGCCCTAGGAAATGTAGTTCAGCTATGCGCCCAGGAAATCAAAGAAAAGCAAACATATTTTTGAGGTCAAAATTTTTCTGCCCATCATTCATTCTTTTCTTACAGTTCCCTAATCCATATTTTATTCTCAGTTTTAAGCACTAATTCCTCTAAGAAAACCAGTTTCTTGGACCTTTTTTTTTTTTTAATTGCACCTTAGTATTCTATCTTCTGAATTTTTCCACCTCTGTTTGGTTCTAATTTAGCTCCTTGATTTTCCTCAACATCATGGCTGGCCATTCCTACCCTGTTTTCACCCTGCGTCACACACACAAGAAGACTAGACCCCAGAGGCTGGTGGCTGATTACTGAATCTCAAAAGAAAACAATGATCTCAGTTAGTCCAACACTTGTACTCTACTTACCTACATATAGAATTCAACAAAATAAGCTCTGGAATTAGAGCAACCTGGGTTTAATTTCTATAGGTCCCTACTGTTGTTATGTGACCTCACTATGGTAACAACCTCTGTAAGCCTCAGTTTCTTTACCTGTGCAGTGGAGACAATAACATATATTTTCAGAATTGTTATAAGGGCTGAATAAAATCTTTGTTAAGCACATAACCAAAAAAGTGATCACCTTCGTCAATTGAATGAAGTCATTTCAGCACTGTAAAACCTAAAACAAATGCTTAATAACAAAGGGGAAGAATCGGTGGTTTTCTTATTTCAGGCAAGAGCAACAGGCTGAGGAGAAGATGTCTGGAAATCAGATGATGACCTGGAAGACACTGCTACAAATCACATCTCTCATGTTCTCCCCTTTATAACTGGGTGTGAAAATGGAACTCTCCTCGCTCTTTGTTTTTCCAGAGGTCCTAAGTACAGTTAAAGTAAGTCACAATTCACTTTTCAACCTGGAGAAGGGTGTTAAAGTAGACATGAAGGATGGGCCCAGAGACCTTGAAACTAATTAGGGCAGCATTATCCCATTACCCTACAGGTCGCTATTGAGTCACATTCAGAAACACCAACAACCCAATGCAGAATTCATTAAGGAAGGGGAAAAGAGGCCAGAAAAGACATTTTTTGAGGGAGAGAGCTTTCTGAGTCATGTCTCCAGAATTTCTACCCTCATGCAGAGAGGGTTTTCTTCCCCCAGTTTCAGACATAAACTCAGCCCACCTGGACAGCTCATGTGTTCCCTAGGGCCTGAGGACTCTGGGTGTGGATCTGATTCAATTCTACCTGAAGACTGAGGAGCCCAATGGTTGGGACTGCTCTTATTATACATATCAGAAATCTTCTGAAATCTGAATAAAGTCTCACCCAAGGGTGGGAAGTCTGAACCAGATGGAGTGTTTTAAGGGGCCAGTGGAAGAAAGATGGGGCTGCTTCCTACTCAGTCTTCAGGTAGAGTCTAGCTCATCCAATAACAAGCATTAGTTGGCTGAGCATACTCTCTTGACCTCTTGATTTGATCATTTCTCCTGCCCCCAGACCAAGGAATGTGTTAACTATGCAATTTATCTGTAAAATCAACAACCATCTTTAGTTAACAAACTCACTCAGGAAATATTTGTTGAATACCAACTACGCACTGAATACTATTCTCTTGCACCCAAGAAAAATATCTGCTTCATGGAACAAATATGAATACAACGATAGGTGCTATAGATGCTGTGATGGCTTTGTAATGGGTTCGTTTGGCTACGCTGAACTGCATTTCCCAGACTTGCATTTCTTAGAACTTTCTGTTTAGGCCACAACGAGGATTCTTGGAAGATATGAAGAGCAGAGGGATAGAGCAGCTTTTCCATAGTTTATGTTGTTGCTGATCTGCTGTTATCCCAGAAGCAGCAGCTAGAACCAATTTCCTGGATCTTCTCTTTTCTCTGATATCTGGACCAGGTGTGCGTATTTAGCTCCTTAATGAAGGATGTTGACTTTTTTTAGGATATCCTTGTCAGCAAGGCCCAGAGGCAAAAAAAAAAAAAAAAAAAAAAAAAAGTTTTATGAGATTCCAGCCACACTTGATCTCCCTATTGTACATCCACCTTCCCATTCTGACTGCTGCCCTGTGGACATCACACTCCAGCAACAGAGGTAGAGAGAGAAAGAAAGAAAAAGAAGAGATAATAGGTGACGAATGAATGGATGGGTGGGTGGATGGATGGATAGATAGAGAGATAGGTGATTTTCTGGCTTAAACCTCAACTGATAAAGGCACCATTAAAAAAAATCAGTGGATATTTGGGGTTAGGTTGTTTTAGATAGTGTTGTCAGTTAAAACTCTCTGGGGAGGCAATATTTGGACAGAATGAGGCAGTAAGTGAAGGAAGTAGTAAGTTCGAAGACACTGGGTCAAGACTAAGATTTGGCACATTGGAGAAACAAAAAGGTGGATATGACTGGATCTGAAAAGGAAACACTCTGACCATTGGATCTCCAAATGGGGCAAGTCAAGATGGAAACAGGAAGTGTTGGCAGAGGCTTGGACTATGTACCAGTGGAGGAAGTGGAAAGAAGGATCCAGATGAGATACCTATTTTGAACATAGAGCTGAATGGGAATTGTTGGTGGAAGGGATATGGATGTGAGGAAAAAGTCAGGAATAAGACTAAGAATTCCTAAAAACAGTTTTATGGCCTTCATTTTTAAGGTAAAGCTTAGGACAGGCCCTACCAAACAGAAGAGCAAGGCTCTGCTTTTGAACTCTGAGCCAGGTTAGTTCTGCACACAGCCCATCCATCCTCATTGGGTCCTCCATACTCCCTCAGCTCATTTGAATAACTCTCCCATCATCCCTCATCTGGGAGCTCCATAGGACAGGGATTATCCTTACTCATCTGTCTTCAACCCAGTCCACTTAGAGAAGTGATTTGTGGAGAATAGGGTTTAATGGAATTTTATTGTTTGTGTTGATTTGACTTGAAAAAGATTGGAAGCATACAAACTGTCATAAGCTTCCCTAATTCCCTTCAACTCACCAAGTAGCTTTATGGTTCCTTCCTTTTTGGAAAGTTAATGTGTAGATTTGTTTATGCATATTTTTTTTTTGCAAATTTCAAGGATTTAAGACTACACCAGGAGTCAAAACTACAAGAAATCCTTTCTCTCCTGCCATTTACTTCACAAAAGCATTAAAATTTTATTTTTATAAAGCACCTTCATATTTTAGCCAGACTTTTAGGCAACTAAACTTCTAATCAATCAACCAAAGCCAATTCAATATCTTACACATGTTGGATACTAATTAATAAAGTTAATTAAAGCAATTTGAAATCTCTCTTTCCTGATTTCATTAGCACTGTTTTTTTTTCCAACTAATAAAGAACCTTTCTTAAGTATTATGAATTGTTATGGAAATCACAAATTGCAGAGGCATTTATAGAGGAGAAATAATTTATTCATTAATTACTAAAATTCACTGACCATAAATTTGTCACTGAAATAAAACTGTGGCACTTATGCCCAGATGCACTCATAAATAACTAAATAATTAAACTCACAGCCAAAGAACAAAAGCTGCTCAATGGGCACAATGAAATCCAAATAAGTATTCCACAGGACAAAAATAGAACATGTAATAAAAATTATGCTAATCTGCATGTGACCCTGTCAAAGCTTTTATTCGAGCAGTTTCCAGAAATTTCACTTTGTTTCCCAAAACTTAGTTCACTTACTTATTTAGTGTCCTTTAATAGTCACAAAGTATTAGAAGCACCCCAAGGCAGATAGTGCCCCTGGCAACCTAGTATCACTGTGGCAATGAAGGCTGGTCTTCCAGGTTTCCCAGCCTGGGCCCTAGCTCTCTACTGGGTATGAAGCCAAAGGAAGGAAAGGCAGGGAGAATAGAACCAGCAACGACTGAACACCTGCAATTCACCAATTGCTGCACTCAGCACCTAACTTAAATATATCTCTTATTTAACTTTCATGCTACATTTTTCTCCATCCTCAAGCAACACGATTTTTATGTTCAAGGGTTAATTAGATTGCTCAAAGTCACCCAAGACCAGAGATTGTATAATGCAACTTTTCCTGACTCTAAAACCCATGTTTTTGTCCACATGAGTTTGGCCTTGAGATAAGACTCCAAGTCTCTTGTTAGTGTCCATCCTTTGAACCATCCTGCACAGGATCCCTAAGGAAGTCAAACAGCTCTGTGTTGAGCCTGCTCTGGATGCACCAACCTGCTCACAAGCTAGCAACTTCCTGTTTTGCATCAAGTTATTTTGCTCAGCAACTTCTTCCGGTCTTTGGTAAGCAAATCAATGTATTAGAAGCGACCTAGAGATCTCTGCTATATAAGAATCTTGCTGATTATAAAAGATGGCACACATTTATTTCCAATATTGTACGAAACGATGAGAAAAGTGACAAGGAAAATCAGTAGAGGAGCCCTTAAATGACAAGTAGATAGTAGAAGAGTGGGCAAATACCATAATGGCTAACCATATTTGCTCTTCCTGTTCCACTAGTGCTTTTAAATAAACAATAGCTGGTGATGTGTCCATAGAACTTCAATTTCTTGTGCCCTCTCTATTACTAACACTCTTGGCCAACTCCTTTACCTTACAGAGCCCCTATCTCCTCATTTGCAAAATTGTGTCAATTAAATCAACTTCATATAGTTACTAGATGCTCCAAGAAGAGTATGTGCACCTGAAAAGAGGCCAACAGGGTAAAAGTAGCTACCAGATATGTTTTATCATCTGAGCGGCTTTTTAAATGTGAATTTGAACTTAAAACAATAGTGCATGTCTCAGTTGCAAGCCCCTCAACTCCTGACTATGGTGTTACAGGCAGCTTTATGCATTGATACTAATTGGTGGAGAGGCCCTGAAGCATTTAAATTTGTATATCATCTGTTTGAACATCTTCTGAAACTATAAGAAACTGTATAGATATGTGCATTTCTTTGAGGACAAGAATTATGTCTTAATAGCCTATGTTATGATAGTGTTCAACAGAATGCCACACAGACATGGAACTCTATATAGATGTTTCTAGAAAATCATGTTGATAGTGTCTTGATAGAAGTTGTGGCACTCTCTAAAGGATTCGCCCTCACAAACCTGATTAAACTTCAAAACACTGATGTCCCGGGTCCAAGACACCAACTAGTCATCCTTGCTTTCCAGAGAACACTTGGATTCTTTTTAAAAAAGAATCTTAATGCTTGACTTGAATCAAAAACCTGCATTTGTATTCTACAGCAATGGTTCAGGTCATGGACATTTTATAAGGAAATCAATAGTACAGAAACTGTTTACCCCTGGGCCCCTCTGCTACCCTGTGGTTCATTATAGTACTTAATATTGCCATGATTAAAGTTCTTCTCTTGTGATTTCAAGGAATAAACAGCATTTTGAATGTATGAAAAATTATTATATATTCATCTAAGCAACTTGCAAAGAATCTTTACACACCACTGAATATTGGGTATTATGTGGCCCTAGGGGTGCTCAGCCAGAATCTAAACCATGAATTATAGGTTAGGACAGCCACAGGAGAGGGAAAACAAAATCGCTATTTTGGTCTCACTATTCCAAATATTCTCTTATAGGCTGGGTGCCTTTATTTCTATCTACTAGCAAAAGAATTAAATGCATGTAAGAAAATTGTATGTTCTAGACCTCCTGTCATTAATTTATAGAAATGAGGGGAAAAAAAAACCACAAGTTAACATCAGTTCCAATCCTTATCCATAATTGGAAGGTTTTCTACAGGCATTTAAATAAGCTTTTACCAAAGCTTTCATATTGTTTCTTCGTGTAACATCATTTCACAGTACTTACGAGGTAGGCTACAATAACAAGAGGATTAGACAATACTCTTTATGTCGAAAATACAAAAGGAAACAATGATCAGCCCCAAATCCTAATCTGGTTCTAGAAACTGGCCACTCTCCCCAGGTCTCTTCGTCATGACCAGAGGAGGAAAGTGGCTCCAACAGATGCAACTAATGCTAAATACAGATATAAGTAGGAGAGGATATGTTTCAGCTGAGAGAATTTTGATGGCACGTCTCTGGAATAAGTTATTAAATCATCCGCTGTTCTTGTTTTCTTTATAGAAAAAAATCTATAAAGTAGTGATCTTCAATATGTGAATGCATACCCTGGAGATTTGGAGTTAATGCAAGGAGGGATACAAGAATTCATATTTTTAAAACATGTATCCACAAAAAACTGTTGATTTTTTTAAAAAAAAAGTCTTACGTATATAGCTGTGACTGTTTTTAGTCTATACAATTTATAAGTGTGGCTCTGATTTAAGAAATACCAATTATTTAAAGTAGTATTAAATGTATTATGGTCTTATAATTATACATTGCCCCTATTACTATTATATGATGAAAGTATGAATACTATTATGTGGAAGAATATTGGAAAATAAATGAAGTTTTGTGCATTCAAAACATTGGGAACCACTATCCTAAATGATATGCTCAAGCCTCTGTTACAAAACATAATTGGATACATGGACCCAGGTTTGTTCTTTAGTACAAATATCTCAAAGCACTTTCATTCACTCAAACTTTTATCACATCCATTCATACCCTTATGTGTCAACTGTTTCATGGTATTGTTTCCAAAGCAATATCTAGCAAATGCTTTCTAATATGATCTCTTTTTAGTAAACATATGGTGTTAGAATTTTTTAACTTTTTAAATTGAAAGTCTGCTTTCTTCCCCAATATTTAGTTTAGAGACACTTGCAGATTTGAAGTTTCTTCAATTAATTCTAAATTTATTTTTAAAGTGATCAGTGTCTCCTCCACTGATTTCTCTGCATCACAGTGGGTACCTAGTCACCATGTTTATTATTACCACTTTCAAACAATTAAGAACACTGATTGTTACTTAGTGTAGAAATAGTATTATAACCAGTGACTTAGACCTTAGTTTTACAACTGGCTTCCAGCCAGGTAAGTATGATTGATTTTTTTCTGTGGAGTTTTATTTACCAGAGTTTATTGAAGTAATCCCCAAACAAACTTAGAGGCATGATGCTGATTTCAATATAGACTTCCTACTAGCCAAACTCTGAACTCAAAACTTGCAGCCCTATAATAGAAAATCCAGGGAAACGGTAATTGTGGTTATGGGGATTGTACTAATCTTTTTCTATTTTTGGAGAGTATATGAGAGACAAAAAGTTTAGAAGGCAATAAATTGCAACTATATTAACCTAGAAGGGAAAAATCTGAGGCTGATTTTGGAATTAGGCAAAAGACTACCTAAAAGTGCCATGGTCTTAGCGATGATGCATAATTAACACCACTGTAATGGGGTCTGTGTAAGATCATTTTTATTATAATCATTATCATTTTATAATGAAATGTGTAATGAAACCAATGCTTAAAATTCCACATTTTCAATGGGCTTAATAATAGACTTAAACTCATATTTCAAACGCATTATACACACACACACACACACACACACACACACAAGTATAAATTCTTCTGAATGCCCTATTTACTTAGTACTTTCCTTGATGGACTGACCTATATAACCAAGGAAATGGTCCTGGATCTCACACACAAATATGAAAGGAAGAAGTCTCAAAAGAAAAGAATAAGTATGAAATGTTTGCTTAGGTATATGTTGCCTCAAAGTGATTATCAAGATCACCTGGGATTTTTTTTTTAATGCAACTTTTCAACTCCAAGATAAATTTTCATTCAGTCTTAGGTAGAGCCTAGAAACTGTAATTTTTTAATTCGTGAGGTAATGCCCATAATCAGCCATGTTTGGATTCCTGAGCTTCTGTTCTTGAAATACTGCCCCACATAATCTAATCACCCTCAATATTGTCTTAAACACACCCAGCAGTGTCACCAATGTCAGCCACAACCAGACTCGCCTGCTTGCTGAAACTCAGCCAAGGATCCACTGTGTCTTCTCCATGGGTTTTGGGGAGGATAATATGAGATCATGAATTAAAGCACAAAGAACAGAATCTGGAACATTACAAGTGCTTATAGATCTCACCCAGGGCACTTAATATTTTATGATCCATTAAGAGCTGTGAAATGATGCATGGATCTTATCCCTGCCTCAGAAAGGGGATAAGATAGGGAATCCAGTTCAGTGAGTATTTACTATTACTAACACTTAAATAACCAGGCAAAATCAAATAACCACTGATGTCATGGAATTTGAAGTCCACTTAGTAGAATATTATAATCACATGAAGCAGGGATCTGAGAAGTAATATTATAAGGCAATACAATTAATGAAATAGAAAATAGAGGTTAAGCAAAGTCATATTTAGAGTTGAGTATTGATATTCAGGGAAAGCATTTTGGAAAAAACATTTTTAATTCAACATTTGAAAATGAGAAGTAGGGGCTGGGGCTGTAGCTGAGTAGCAGAGCGCTTCCTAGCATGAATGAGGCCTTGGGTTCAATCCTCAGCACCACATAAAAATAAACAAATAAAATAAAGGCATTCTGTCCATCTACAACTACCAAAAAAAAAAAAAGGGTTTTTTTTTTTATGAGTAGTAGTTGATTGGTGGTAAGAAAGAAGTCTATTTCAAATAAAGGATCGTGCAAAACCCAGCTACTGTGAGATGAAGCCAGGCGAATGGAGACCAGTGAAGTCCGATGGGACAGTCCAATGAGTGCCATTAGCATTTGCAGCTATCAGCTCCCAACAGAAAAGAGGAGAAGAGCTGGAGGAGGAAGGCCTTGGTGGAGCCATAGGCAGTGTCCTGTGGGCCTCTGAGTCCTGGAGGATCCATGGAGACAGAACAGGTGAATCTATAATGTTCCTAAATAATTTCATGACTTAATATTTAATCGAATCAAGACTGACATCATTTCCCAAAACTGGAATCAGACACAAAAAGAAATGCTTCCATGACGTCACGTTTCCAGTGATGGCATGGGCCATGTGCACAGACCCAGGAGGCTGGCTGTGTGTTGTGAGGGGAACCATGGATACCTGCAAGCAACAAACAAACAAACAAACGGCCTGGTTCAAGGCCATCAGATCTGTAGCCAAATCCTAGCTTTGCCAGTTACCATCTAGATACCTTTGGGTAAGATACTTAACCTCTCTGAGCTTCAGCATCCCTTTGGGTAAAATGTAGATGACATTCAATGTGCAGAGTCTGTTGTAGATGAGGTGGGAGACAAAAAGGACAGTCAGGGTAAATAATAAATACTTAGGTTCAATAGGGGAAATGGGGGCTGGTTGGAAAGGAAATCAAATGCTAAGACCTCCAAAGCCCTTCCCCCAACCTTCCTTCAACCTGTTGCCAAGGTAACCTACCCCCAGGGAATTACTCCTCCCTGCAGGAATGCCTCCTGGGCTGCTACCCTCCCACCCAGGATCACTCCAACTTTTGGCCCACCTTTTGGACTTGTGGGCAAGATAAGGGGAGAAGGAGGGCTGAAAAACAAAGGAAATCTAAAATGTATAAAAAGTCCAAGGCACCCCCACTTCTCTGGATACCAGCTCCGGATTCCCTTCTTCCTCCAAGGGAAGTCTGTCTCTGTTCTATCCTTTAAATAAAACTTGCTTTCTGTGCTTGCCTTGGTGTTTCTTGGATGTTCAGTCTTCACATCTGGGGAAACAGAGCTCCACCCTGATTGAGTCTCATCACCAGCGGTATCATAGGTGTTAAAGGTAATATGTAAAGCACAGTGCCTTGCACACAGTAAGCAGTCGATAAATGGTAGACATTATTGTGGCATGCAACAAGGACAATAGAACCCAAACAACATGAAGAATGTAGCCTAGAGTTGAAAGTACTCAAAGATCCTACCAGAAGCCTTAGATTTTATTTCACTTTAAATCTTAAATGTTTTACAAAATGTATTTGTATTGAAACTTTTCATCCTTTACTCATGTGAAATGCACAAGCACCCCAGGGGTTGTATTTGCCTGCCCCCTGCTGGTAAGACAGGCCCATTTCAGGCATGAGGGTTGCACAAAGCCCCTGAACATCGCATTTGACAGATTGGAACCCCAGGGCCTGGAAAGGTGAAGGGCATTCCCCAAGGTCCATGTTTAAGAAGAAGTGTTGGAATCCAGGTCTCAGTGTGCCTCTTTGTTTTTTGTTTTTGTTTGTTCTTTCCAACTTGAAGCTAGAAAGAAAGGTAACTTTAAGCAGTATATTTAGTGGATACTAGAAGTACTGGCCTCCTTCACTTCACCTCTTTTCATAAGGGCTATTTTCCTTTTGTAACAGAGGGCTGGACATGGCTGGTCCTCCTGCCACTTGGCTGAGCCAGGCAGAAATGGTTGTTGAAAGCCTGTGATGCTTATCATCAGAGAGAGCTGAGCTCCACGGGGTAAATGGAGCCAAGTCGATACATATTAAGAAAACCCTGATATAGGGGTCACCATTTTTTTCCAGGAAACTGGCCTCGATGGGACAAAGGGATAATAATCCTCTCTCTGGGGTAGTGATGGGCTGGGGGTGGTTTGCAGCCAGATGAACTAATTTGAACCAGCTATGTCTCTTACTTGCTCTGTGGTTTAACCTAATCATCAAAGACTAGATTTTATCATCTAAAAAGTCTAGTTTGAGATCTATAATTGGCAAAAAAAAAACTATATTTGAGTGCTCAAGGGTGAAATTTTTTTCTATATTGCTATACTTTGGATTCTAAATGTACCTCTAAAGGCCAAGGCACAAAAGGCTCCGTCCCTGGGGTGACACTTTTGGGAGATAAGGGAAATTTTAAGAGGGGGAGACTGGGAAGGTCTTTAGGTTAGTGAGAGTGTACCCTTGAAGGGGACAGTGGGGCCCCAGCCCTCTCCAACTTTCTTTTGCTTCTTGGACACAAGGTGAACAGTTTGTCATCAGACACCCCGTCTAGAGGCCCAAAAGCAATGGGTTCTGATCATAAGCAGAACCTCTCCAACCATAAACTAAGATAAACCTTTTCTCTTGTACATTAATTTTCTCCACATTCTGTTACAGTGACAGAAAAGCAACACACATGTAAACAATTTATGTAAATGCAAATTGTTATCATTTTCACCTTGCCCTAGAACTTAGATATAAAATCCACAATTTTGGAAATGTTTATAACTCATTATGGTTCCATTGTGGGCAAGGATTTTAATGCCTCTGTGCCTCCCTTTACTAATCTGAAAACTGAAATACTCCCTTTCCAGATTAATAATGAGAGTTCATGGCATGATGTCTAGGTGTTCAATACATAAGTTAAATTTGAAATAAAAACAACCTACCCTCAATTTCCCTGTGACTGTCTATCTTAAAACTATAAATTTCAAATTGAAAGTTTAGCTGGAGGCTTGGTTGGCTGACAAGATTGAAACCAAAGTCAAAGACAGCTTCATATATTTATAGGTGGATGAATAGCCCTTGGTAACACTGGCCCATTAACATGACAGAGTGGCATGGCTGTCTTTAGTCAAACATCTGCCTTTTCTTTTGAAAATTAGGGAAGAGGATATATTGATCTGAGGGGTTTTCATACTGAGTTTTCAGGAACAATAAGATTTTGGAGGGTTCTCAGGAAGAGAAGAATAGTGATACCAGGAAGGAGACAATTAGGCAGGACTCTGGGCCCCCACCTGACTCAATTCAAGCAGCCACGTTACTGTAACCGTGTTTCAGGTGAGAGTCATTTCTGCTCTGATCATTTTTAATAATACGACTCAGCTAAGACCATGGTCCTCATGATGCCTGGTGACAGGTCTCATCGTGATTAATTCTTACAGATTCCAGATTGTCACCATGAATACCAACCAATTCTCTTACCAGTGAAAAGTGGTGACCAAGGGAAGAGGCTGAGGAGTAACATGGACAGAGCATAATGGTCATCAGGGGTGAGGGAACCAGGGGGAACAGGGAAGGGAAACGCTCATCAAAGACTGTGAAGTTCAGGTAAGAGGATAAGCTTTATACTTATCCTATTGCACAGAACATGACAGCAATAATGCTCTATATATTTGAAAATTGCTAAAAGGTAGATTTTAACTGTTTTCACCAAACTGTGGTAGTAGAAGCAAATGTGACTCCATTTTGTTTCATGACTTCATCCTGTAAAACAACCATGTCAAGTAAAAAAGTCATGACTGGGGCAAGATGTTCTTTTCCTTTTGCTATAGAAACCTTTAAGAACACGGAACTACCTAATGGGACATTGTTTCTGTAACTGGGGTAACAGGGCTCTGTTTCTGTAACTGGGGTGACTGGGCTAACTGTGATTGGTTAGGCTTCCCTCCACTTGACTGCACTGTCCCACTTCTGTAACCTGGCTTGCTTGCATTGGCTAGACCCCCAACATTCCTTTTGCGGTTTTCAGGCTTATAAGGAGCGCCCTTGCAATTGTTCGGGGCTGATCAGGGGAATAGCTTATGTTCTGGTCAGCCGCCACCTGTGTGCTTCAATAAAGGCTTGATTTGATTATAAGTGAGTGGTCTGGAAGTCAGTTTATGAAACCCTGGGACGAAGCTTTAACTATGACAAAACAAAAAGATGATAAGTCTATGGGGTGATGGATTTGTTAATTAGCCTCACTTCATCATTCCACATCACAAACATACATCAAAACATCAGTGGGCTTCATTAATATATAGTTATTATCTACGAAGAATAAACATTTTAGGGCTGGGGCTTTAGCTTACCTAGTATGCTTACCTAGTATGCATGAGGCACTGGGTTCAATCCTTAGCACCACATAAAAATAAACAAATTAAAGGCATTCTGACCATCTACAACTACAAAAAAAATTTTTTTTAAAGAATAAACATATTTTTAGACCAGGTGTGTTGGCTCAGTTCTGTAATCCCAATGGCTCAGGAGGCTGAGGTAGGAGGATCACAAGTTCAAAGTTAGTCTCAGCAAAAGTGAGGTGCTAAGCAACTCAGTGAGATCCTGTCTCTAAATAAAATACAAAATAGGGCTGGGGATGTGGCTCAGTGGTTAAGTGCCCCTGAGTTCAATCTCCAGTACTAAAATTAATTAATTAATTAATAAACATTTTTTACAGTAAAGCAGATAGCATAGATTGAATGCTTTATGCCAAGCACTGTTCTATACGAAGATTTAATTCAGTTAGTGCTTCTCACCATTGCATGATTTGTAGACTGCTACGATCCTCACTTTACAATGGAGGGAACTGAGATACAGAGGGATTAATTTGTCCAGAAAGTAAAAAGTGAAGTCTGGCAAAAATTATAGTTTGGTACCAAAACCTGTAGTCTTAACCTCTCTGCTAGATTGCTTCTCATCAAAAAAGCAGATCATACAAATAACCATAAGAAATAACCTATGAAGAAAACCAATGAGCTCCAACTTTGTCAGAGGGTCATGTTTGTATTCAAGGTTTGGATATATGGATTGGATATGAGGTGTCCCCCAGAAAACTCCTGGGTTAATTCAGGAATATTCAAAACTGAAACGTTAGATTATGGAAGCTGGAATCTAATCATTGGACTAATCCAATTGATGGATTAATAATTCAAAAGGATTACTGAACTGAGTGGTAACTGCAGGCAGGTAGGATGTGGCTGAAGGAAGCAGGTCCCTGGGGGTGTGCCTTTGAGGATCATATTTTGTCCTTAGTGCAAATAAGAAGCAAGTCCCCCGCTCCACACCTCTCTTTCCTGGCTGTCACAAACTGCATAGCCATCCTCCATCATGGTCACCAGGGGTGAGGGAACCAGAGACGTCCACCATGCTGTTCTGCCTCACTTCCAGTCCAGAGCAACGGAGTCAGCCAACCAGGGACTGAACTTCTGAATCCATGAGCACAAAATAAACTCTTGCTCCTCTAAGTTGTTCTTGACAGGTATTTTAGTCACCACAATGAGAAGCTAACACAAGGGATCACAGGCAATTATAGGATGAAAACTTCAGTGGAAGGACACCTCTCTTAAATTTTCAACTAAGAACGCCCTAACAGCAAGAAGAGGCAGTAGTCATGTCTCTAAAGTAGGCCACTACAAGAAAGAAATTCTTCAGGGGTCTGCATACTTTATAAATGGGATTTACTTATTTTTAAGATTTCAATATTAAAATGACTACTATTACAGGGCATTGGTCTGCTGCAGAGCTGAGGGGCCAAGGAGGTCCCCTCTTCACCATGATGCTTACAATCACGCCAGAAAGATTTCAGACATGTCACTTGGAGTATCAGACACGAGTTTATTAGAAGGGACAGGAAAAGGGAGAGACCGGTCTTCCCAGAGAGGAGAAAGATGGCCAGGCTCCTGCCCTCCCATGGAAGTTTCCAGAGTCCTGCCCAGGACCCCTTTTGACTGATAGCACGGGAATTGCATGGATGCATCAAAGAGAGAACAGTATGGTGCTCAGGGAGTTGGAGGTTTTTAAGAAATTGAGTCCCCCTGGTTTTGCCTCAATTTCCTGCACCCTTATTTGGTTTATTAGCCTTTGAATAGCCCTCAGCGAGCTTTCTTTGTGAGGGTCTTGATGTTGTGGTTGCCAGGCTGGCTGTGGGTTGGCAATTTCCGTGGTAAGGGAGGGTCCAGTCACCTGGTAGGGTTTGTAATTATGGCTGGGGAGGTTTTGACATTCCAAGACCCTGTCTTCCAGGTGCTTGTCTGTCAGATAAGTCTCCCTGTGTCTTTCAGTCCCTTCATTGTCCTTTCCCTGCTCACCCATTCATGGCCAACTACCTACCTAACAATGACTAACTTACCAGTGAAATCACCTCGTCCCACCTACCCTACATCCACCACCACTGCCTTCCAGGAAAATCACCACCCCAGAGCTATGGTGTTTATACCATGATCCCATGGCCACCACCGGTGAAGCACAACTGAATAAGATGAGAAATCTGTCTGCCATGACACATTGGGAATGTTTGAAACCCGGGTTTTAATATTTCAAACAAATCCTATGCTCTTGGATTGTTTTTCCCTCAATGACCTCACATTAGGACAAGAATAGCTTCCCATTCTGGCACAGGTGAATGACCATGAAGTTAATGAAGCTTAAGCTTCAGGTCTCTTTATTAGATAGCAATTCCACCCAGTCATAAGAATTTTTCCCCCCTAATATGAAAAAGATTGAACCCAGGGGTGCTTGACCCACCAAGATGTATTCCCAGCCCCCTTTTTATTTTTGTTTCGGAGACAAGGTCTTGCTAAATCGCCCAGGCTGGCCTCAATTTACAATCCTCCTGCCTCAGCCTCTAAAGTTGCTGGGATTACAGGTGTGCGCCACCACACCGAGCCATAAGAGGTAATAATAATTGGCAAAAGAAAGATATTCTAATCACAGTCAGCTGAGACCTCTATCTCTTTCCATACCTGCTTTCCCTCTATTATATCTCCCTTACTGTCAGAAAGCAGTGGAGTGGCCATGAATATTTTGGGGACCTGGCTAAGGAAAAGTTGATTTAAGGATACGTTGCTTGTGTGAGATAGAGTCCTGTGGCTTCGCAGTGACTTCTGTGTGTTGTTAGCTGTCTTGGAACAGGAATGGCTTCAGGAAATGCCTGTCCTCCTCCACACTGCCCCACCCTGCAACATCACCATGTGAAAACATGAGGGCAGATAAATTTGGCATTAGAAATCTTTGGCAGTAGGGGAAAAATTTTAAAAACAAGGCTTGAAGGAAACAAAAGCAGAAACTAGCCAGTGGAAAATTCTTTCAAATCTTTCAGCTCATAAATGAAGAAATTTCAGTGGAGGTTTTCCAACTCGTAGATTCTTAGAAATTATTGTGGCATAAACAAAAATGTGGATCTAAAAGAAATGCATAAACTGTCAATATTTTGTTGAACCATAATAAAGAAGACATTATTATGTTTGAAAATGTATTACACCATCAAGAAGCCATCAAGGAATATGTAGCCAAAACTGTAGGAAAAAAACATGTTATGGATGTGTCAGGCAGTTAATGAATAAAAATGTCTTTCTGGGACTTTCATTCTTACATGATTCGTCAGCATTTTAAAATATGTGATTTGGGGGAATTTCCTGATTTTAAATATTCACCTTTGTCTGTAAGTTTATATTCTTTCTTAAAGAGGGTAACAAATTTCATAAGCTCCAGCCTCTTTCAATCTGCATCTGCCCCTGCCTGTCTGTGTCTTAAGCCCCAAGTCCCCAGAGCATGCACATGCTCTTGCCTCCACCTAGTACATTCTTCCCCAGAAATGGTCACAGGTCACTCCTTCACTTCATGCAAGTGTCTGCTCTGACATCACCAAAACCCAAGAGTCCTTCCAAGAAATTTCTGTCTGGAGTACAGCCCTCCCTGTCCCCCTCCACTCTCTGCCTTTATACATTTCACTTCACAGTACTTACTGACAGCTATGTGTGGGTTTTCCTGGATATGATCTATACTCTATAGGAGGAGCAGCTTCCTCTGTTCATCTGCATTGTGCAGACTTAGCTTTTACAAGAAAGAGGAAGCTACCAGCCACAATGAGAGCTCTCTGCAAAATTCCTGCTGACATTCTTTGTAAAATCTTATTGACAAGAAGCTTAATTATGGTGGGGGTCTCTGGAGAAGCCTAATTATGGTAAGGGTGTTTGGGGGCTACTTCAGAATAAACAAAAATGTGTGTGATTATATAGTAGTCCCTCCTTTCCTGGGGTACTATTTTTGGTAGTTTCAGTTACCCATAATCAACAATGGTTCAAAAATATTAAATGGAAAATCTGAGAAATACATTAACTATAACTTTTAAGTTGCTCATAGTGAAATCTCATGGTGTCCCACTCCATCCCACCATGATGTGAATCATCCTTTTGTTCCGCACATCCACACTGTATATGCTACCTGCCTGTTAGTCACTTGGTAGCCACCTTGGTAATCAAATCAGCTATCAGGGTTTCATAGTCCTTACATATAGGGTACTATTCGTGGTTTCAGATATCCACTGGGGGTTTTGGAATGTACTACCCATGGAAAAAAGGGTCTAACGAACGGCCTGCTGGGAACTTTCTGGAATCAAGTAGTCCCGTGGTTTCTATGCAAAGGCCCACTGAATCCATTGCATTTTAGATTTTTTCATTTCAACCAGAATTGATTCCAGTGATCTACTCTTATCTTTCTCAGAGAAGCTCCAGGCTACAAAAATAAAATAAAATTTTATTTTAAAAACTGGCAGTTTTTAAAAGTCAAGAACAGTGTGTCCTGGCAAATTCTTGCCTTTCCCACTGAGAGTGCCAGAAAGAAATGACTGCAGCAAAATGCCACCCGCAAAGGGTGGTGGGCTCATTAGCAGGGGTAATATTGAGATTTCTGAAACATAAGGGCTTCTATCAAAGCTGGCAGCTCGCTTTGAGAAAATCACAGACGCTCGAGGCCACTGCTTAGTGAGCCAAAGCATGCCTTGGTCCACTCCCGCACAGAAGGAGCACCCTACTGCTCGGTGTGAGCCTCAGAGAGGGAAGGCAGCTTCTCCACGGGGCAACAGGCCAGATTCGCTCCTTTCGAGGCAATCATCATTTAAATGTCCTGTTATTCTTCAGCCAGTGTCGTGCTGGACTCGGCGCCAGCGTGTCTCCAGACTGATAATATTGGACTGATGGGCGATGCAGAAGCTGAGTAAAAAGTTAAAAAAAAAAAAAAAACAGGCAAGAGGAAGGGGGTCAGGGAGAGCCCGCCGATTTTCCTCCATCTGGGCTAACACTGCCATCTAGTGTTCGGAACGCATAAAAGAAACTGCGAAGGAACCCTCGCCCAAAAGTACAGACTTAAAGGAAGCTGGAGCATGTAGTGCTATTTATTGGTGATTTTCTAAATATTTAGTCAATCCTGTTTCATCTCAAAAACTGAAGTCACATTTTTAGAAAACAGCTTATTTATTCTTTCTACCCAAACTCAGTGTTCACCATTCAGCTGAGTTAGCATGCATTGTTTTATTTGCTAATCATTTATTCCTAAGAGATGTACCTGAATTCCCTCAGGTGTTGATCATGAGAAGGTCACGAGAGAGATGCTACCAGTAGTCCTCATTTGCTTTGGTTTTACACATAAGAAAAATGAAGCACCAAGAGGGAAAGTCTGTGGAGATTACACATGGAGGAAGTAACCAAGCCCCACACCATCTTGCCTCTTATTCTAAATGCTAATCACCAGGAAGGCATACAAAATAATCAGAAAATGTGGATGGAACCCTCAAAACCTTGGAGACAAATAAAGCTTGTTGTGGAGGTAAAAGAAAACTATGGGGAGACTTTTACGTGATTGTCAAGTTTTTCACTTGGAAATCGGTGATCGGAGAGTTTTAAATTTTACACCAGGTGGATCCTCCAGCAGATGCAAACGTTTCAATGCAATTCCCTTCGCACAGTCATAAAAATACCCATATGTTACAAAGATGTAAGACGGAGAAACGTTATCATGGAATTAAAAAGCCTAAGATCATGTGTCTGAGACACTTTCATCCATGCACTTCATTTTTTTGACTCTGTTGGCAGAACTGGGAGTCCCACTTTAATGATGCACCTCAGTTGGGGATGGGGGGGCTCAATATGCATATTTGTATTAATCTTGTATAAGTACTATAATGTAATATAATCTATTAAATATGCTTAAAAGACTAAAAGGGAAATATAAAAATCAGTATTTATTAAGTATTTATTTATTGATCAATATGATTGAATAGTCTTTTTTTATGAAGTGAGGGAAGGGAGAGTAGGGGAAGGGATGTGGGGATAGGAAAGATAGTAGAATAAAACAGACATTATTACTTTATGTATATGTATATATATGTGTGTGTGTGTGTGTGTGTGTATATATATAAATATATATATATATATATATGCATGACCAATATGATTCTGCAACATGTACACTCAGAAAAATGAGAAATTATATCCCCTCTATGTATATCAAAGTGCATAAATGCATTTTTGTCATGCATAACTAATTAAAACAAATTTAAAAATTGAAAATTAAAAAAGAAATTATTTTTAAAAAAGTGGAAGAGTATTTGTGAACCAGTGTTATGGGCATCCTTAGTTTGTATGGCTGTCACAAAAGGGTGCAGATACTGGTGGAAGTTGGTCCTTGGCTGGTTTACTAGTTTACTAACCATGAATCTCATTGCTCAGTACCAACTGCACATTAAGCAAAGGTTTTGTTAAAATTGATCCAATACATTTCTATTTTACCACACTCATTCACTGACTCCTCCTTTTAAGTGTGTATTAATAAAAATTTTCAAGCCCTGCTAGAAATATGTCATTTGAAAATATTTTAAATTATCTTTTCTTACAAGAATATGATTAAGTTTTTGTATCTGTATTTTAGATATCTACTAGGAAAACAACAGAGAACCAATTTATCAGGGGAAAAGCAACAAATTTGGACAGTATACTTTTGCAAAAGAAAAAAAAATGAATAACATCTTCAACTACTGCCAAACAAAATAATGAAAACAAAGCCATCAAACATATATGTGGCAAAAAAAGAAGACGACTTTCATGGTCACTCCCTATCTCTTTACAGTATTAGTTTACTCTAGTAAAGATCTTGTTTTTATAAAATTAACCACATTCAGGAATAAAATTGAGGCCAAAACTTGCAATAAATGGAATAAAAATAGTATTGTTATAATAATATGAGGCTCTGTGAAACTTTAATCTGGAATCTTTTTATTCCAAAAAAGCTATTCTGTCATTGGGAAGCTTTCCATTTTATCATAATTTTTTTTAATAAAGAAGTAATTTACTAATGAGTATTTGGTCTTCCAGAATGGTTTTTCTTCTGATGGCTCATAAAGAAGTTTTTTTATTCATTACTGAAACAGAATTTTGCATATACTATAAATTCAGATATGATGAAGACACCTGGACTATGGAACAAACCTCCCACACTGAATTATTTGTTCTTATACTTGCTTCTTCTTTATTTCCGTAATATTTTCTGTGCCACTCCCAGTAATGTTTGCTGACAAAGGAATCTCCATGTTATTTTCAGTAAATAGTTTCAGTCATTTAAACCTCAACAGGAAGAGCAAAGTTATTTGCCTAATCATCTTCTATTATATAAAAAAAATCTCAGAAGAGGCTTCTAAACATTTATCATACTTAGTGTATTATAACCTATTATGATAGGATTCAATCTCACTTGACTAAGCATAAGCACCACTGAAAAAATAGTGGGCATTTTTCTTCGTATACATCATGCTTAGTTTAAAATGATGCATAAGTTAAATGTAAGACATCACAAAGTGCCAAAAGCAAATAACCCAGAGAGGGCACTGCCACCAACCCTCCACAGCTGGAATTAATTCCCCTTCAGGCCTCAAAATACCTCATCTTCTCTATGCTACATGTGACAAACAGAGTCATAAAGTCAGGCGTATGTAGGTCAACCCTGCTATGAGATGTTAGGAAAGCTTAAATTTTTATTTCCAAACATAAAAGTGCATATAAATCAGTGCTTTACTATGTTCTTCCTACAAACACAACAGATTATATTGTACTTCAATTTGGATACCACTAACACAACAAATTAGTTCCATACTGGCAAAACAGGCATTTCGGGGGTCATTCAAACACCAGCTAACCCAGTGAGTTGAGTCTACTGAGAATATGAGTACTATTTTATTACATCTTTTATAGAAGAACACACATTTACAAAGATGACTTGAGAAATATTAGTATTTATAGTTGGAATCATACTAACATATTCCCTTTAAAGAAATAAAGCCATGAGGGGAGGTTATTAATTCATGGTTGTAGCTGATAATTATCAAAGTGAATGTGCTATGCTGAAAAATATCCTCCAAAGATGCTTTCCTCCTAATCTCTGGAACTTGTAAATATACTACTTTATATGGCTAAGGACTTTGCAGATATGATAAGGATCCAGGAGTAGAGATGGCCTTTTGCTGGCAGAGCAGGGCTATTGACTCAAAGGAGTCTCAGGCTGGTGACACAGGGTTGGATGCCGAAGCTGAATACTAGCTAAGTTGTGCTCACAGACCTTCAGGCCATGGACCAGAGGCATTATAAATCACTAAGTAGGAAGGCCAGATAGGATGCCAGGTGTTGCAGTAAACATCAGCACAGAAACCAGCAAGAGCTAAGCCTCCATAGGCCCAGCACAGGGTGCTGTCACTGTCATTATGTAAACATAGCCAGGGCATAGAAGTCACTCATGAGCAAGAAGAGGGAAAAATCCCTCCTTTTGACTGGATTTAATCTGAATAATTTGTAGAGAATAGACAAAACAAGATCAAGTGTCCTGTTTTCAGAAGGAATGGAGTTCCCAATTAAGTTCAATCATAGAAAAAAATGTTAATTTTCATAAAATACCATACATGGTGTCACATACCTAACAACCCTCACTCATAGAAAGTACTCAACACACACTGGTGAGATGAGCTCCAGGGGACAGGGGCACTCTCTTGTCTTCCCTCTCCTGCCCTTTTTCATCTGGCTTCTTCAACTGTGAGCTATATTCCTGAAACAAGAACTAAAACAGATGTAGAATAAAGGAATCCTGAACCCTCTAAACCTCATCCCACACCTGAATGAACAGTGGCAGACGCAGCAGTTAACATTTAACAGCTCAGAGATCCTAGTCAGCTGGCCTGACTAGGAGGTAGGAGTGGCTTCAAGAGATGCACCACTGAAGGCCTTGAACCTTGAATTCCTCAGGCCATCTTTGAAGGATGTTTCCCTGATGCTATGCAACAAGTTGAAAGAGAATGAGCTCCTGGCAAATGTAAGAGGAACATTCTGTTTGGCCGGAAATAGCAAGGGGGAAATTCGCCTCACATGCAGGTGGGAAACACTGAATTCATTATAGATCTAATAAGTACTTTACCTTAGAAAAATAGCAAGTAGCACACAAAAATATGCAAGTTAAAAACCAAGTTAATAGAAAATAATGCTGCATCATTCTATTGATCCCAATAGATCTCTCTTCTATTGAACTTTCAGTCAGTCTTATTTCTTCTCCTAATTTTTTTAAATATATTTTTTAGTTGTTGATAGACCTTTGTTTTAATTATTTATATGTGGTGCTAAGAATTGAATCCAGTGCCTCACACATTCCAGGCAATTGTGCTACTGCTGAGCCGCAGCATCCTGTCTAATTTTAATAGCAAGTAGTTCTCATAATCTTTGGCAGAATTAGTGTTATGAAAAACACTTAACTATGCACAAAGTACTTTAAGGAACTTTATAGTGTAAGTATCAAAGAGCTTCACAGAGTTGTCAAACAGAACAAGAGACTTACCAGGTCACCTAAATATGTTAAACAATACTAAAGTTATGTATTTCAAATTAACTGTGAAAGCATAAATATTCAATCCATGATTTGCTTCCATGCGATTTTTCATAAGTCTGAAAAAATATGTGATCTTTCTCACACTTTTTACTAAGTATTCACAAACTACTCAGGTTTCCCAGTTTCCACTTCACCATTACCATAAGCTGATATTTTATATTTTCTGGAACACATAAAGTTTTCCATCACATAACCACGGCCACACATGATCCCTGGGTACAATGAACCAAAATATCTTTATCCCCTCCTATTCTTTCTACATTGGTTCTGAAGGAACTCACTGAAAACAAGATAGGTTTTACATCATACAAATATGTGATAATTATTTGAGAATTAACTTGACTCCCCAGTACTCATTCCATCATAACCTTGTTCATTAGCAATAATATGATTGCAATTTGATCTTTACGGAAGGAGGCCCTGATTGCTATGGAGACACAATTGCCTGGGTTCAAAATGGGCAAATAACAAGTTTGACCGATGAGAAGAGACATATTTTGCTGATGTCTTCTGGGAAGTCCTCCTACACACTGGGGAGCAATAAGAAGTCAGTCTCTTTTCCAGTATGCAAGAATAAAGCAGCACAAAGCCTATCACATCTTACTACCGTGGTAGCAGTTAGTCCTAGGATCAGGCCAGCATTGTAGATGGCCAAACAGCCTGAGATGAAAAAGTTTTCTGATGACCTTATTGAACCACTGGAAGAATCAACTTTGACTTCTTCTTAGGTGAGGAAATAAATTTCTTTACCTGCAAGTCAATTTAATTCTGCAAATACAACACACATTGATGAATTATCACTTCTTCCTGCTGTCTAAACTCAAACCCGTATTTCTAGCTATCTGTAGACACTTCTATTAAATGTCAACCTTAAGGTATGTTCTATCCAAAACAGAACTCATCTCTTCTCTCAACAAAAATTAGTATCCATGCTACTCAGTCTTCATGTCTCAAAGAGTTATTCTTTCATTTTTCTTTGGGTCTCATCACATGGGTGAGTCTCAATCTCTCATTTATCTACTCCTTGTTGCAGACACGTCACTCTGAGTCAGACATATTTTCCCATTTGTTCATTATTTATCGTTCCAGCACTCACTGTGGCATTGATGTGGGTACTAGTGATACAGCCTTAGAAGACAGAGAACCCCCTGCTCCTATGTAGTTTGCACTACTCTGGTAGACCCAAATAATTATTAAATGAATATAAAAATATATAACTACAGAGTGAAAAATGATCTGAAAGGAATAAAGCAGTCTCAGCGACTACAGCTCATCATCTGCAAAGAGAACTGCCAGACATAACCTTCAGTGGAAAGTGATTCTGGAAATATTATCCCATTTTAATGCAGTGTTTGTAGAACTTTAGGGCAATGTTTCTCAGAGTGTTTTTTTTAAATTAACACATGATAATTTTTTTAAAAAGGAAAAACCTTTTATTGGCACAGTCATTCCTTGTTAAATTGACAGGGTGAAGATGTAATTTTTCAAAAACAGTAAAAGCTGGTTTCTCCCAAACTAGTTTCAATGTGGTAGTCAAGGTCAAGCAAATCATGGCCACTTGATTTGTTTTAAGCCAGACCACTGGGAGACAACCATCGGGAGACAATCTGTAAAAACGAGTGTAGTTCTTCCAGCTATTAGATTTGTTCATTCACATGGTCAGCTTAGGTGCACAAAAAATAAAACTTCTATTAAAAAAGAATCAGCCAAGGACAGAACGAGAAAGGGCTTACAGCACTACGAAGGGCCACGGATGCAGGTGCCTTGGGAGGACGAGGCTTTCTCCAGAGGACTGCATGCCATGCCTGCTATGGACCTGTGGCATCTCGAAGGCTACTTGCTCAGAGGTACTGCTGCCATGTGGGTGTTTGTGCTATTGTTGGGAACTCCACAGACCCTTCCTTTGGAAAACCTGCAGCCAAAGCTGGTGGGTCTGTCGCTGATGAAGATGGATGCTTGGTCATGGGGTGGGAGAGTGTTGCAGAAAGAGCGGGAGCAGCAGGCACTACAAACAGCACTAGTCTACAGGGGAAGATGCGGGTGGCATTGTGGCCACTGTCCACTGAACAGGCTGGGAGGGAGCAGGAATGGACACGTTTCTTTGGAAGACAGTTCTACAAGTAGTTGTGAGTTTGGCCTGATTCAGTTCTTTAGACCCTTTCTACAACTTCCTGTATCTTATGTGAACTCAAAAAATGAAAGACATTTTTGCCTCCATCTCACCCCCAGACCAGTTGGCTACATTTAGGGAAATAGACCTGAAGCAGACTAGACATGATAATTATACATATTTACTGGGTACGTGTTATACCTTGGTACATGTATCTGATGTATAATGATCAAGTCAGGGTTATTAGGATTCCCATGGCCTTAAAACATTTATCATTTCCTTGTGTTTGAAACTATCAAATTCTTCTCCTAGTTCTTTTTAAAAAATATTTTTTAGTTGTAGTGGGACACAATACCTTAATTTTAATTATTTTTTTATGTGATGCCAAGGATCGAACCCAGGACCTTGCACATGCTAGGCAAGCTGAGTCACAATCCCAGCCCCTATACAATAGGTAATAAATTGTTGTGCCTGCTGCTGTGTTGTAGAACCTTGAACTGGGGTACTTAATTCTCTTTGGTACTGGGTCAGATAACTGCCACTTCCCAGACACATTATCTGACACAGTGTATCTAGTTCCCTACTCATATTTCCATAAAACAGGCCAAACTATGGAAGGTTTTGATGGGAACATGGAGTAGGGAGAACCACTGGGATGTGGAAATCATCCCATATGCTCTGTTAAGCGGTTATCTGCCTTTAAAGATGTGTTCAAATGTCGTCAACTGTGAAGTCACTTCTACTCCCTTAGTGTAAATGACTCCTGGATTCCTAAACAAAGTATTTCTCTCATAGTTCAGGTCTCTGGAATCTTTTGGATATGTGCCTCTCCTTCATGAGTGTAAGGTTTGCTTTGTATTCATCATACAACATACATGTTTTCTAAGGAAGAATCCAGAAGTTGTTTTCTTGCCCCAAAGATGGTTGTTAACCAAAGATTAATACTTTATCTTTTTAATTTAGCTTTTTAAATACTATTCTTACTTGCATGAATTGTGAACCATCATTTAAGGGCCAAAGCTTATTTGTAGCGTGAAAAGTAGCAGCATGACAACAGCCTATATCTTTGCTAAGAGACCAGAAATTTGAGTATCAGAACACATCAGAGCAGAAATGCCACACAGTTGGCTGGCTCTGAATCCTGAAGCAGTCAGGGTAGCTCCAACCAAATATCTTCCCTTGCACAAAGCCACAGAGGAGGGTGGGACTCCATGTATGTTGAGATGAAATATAACACATCAGGAAGTGCAATTCCAGTTGCTAGTATGAAGGCGGGTACAGATAGAAAGTGTGCTGCAGTCTGGCTGAGTGGGTGAGAAATGACTTTCCATGTTCTCTTTCAGGTTCAAATCACTGGGGAAATAGGCAAAAATAGCAGGGTCCTTGAGTTAAAGGCTGCCAGATGCTAGAAAATGGGCTAGGTATTGTATATGGGAAGGGGCTCACATGGACTTTCTGAGAAGGGCAGTCCAACAACACCAATATATGCAGGACAAGGGAAAAAGCCCATCGGAGATTCCTGGTTGTCAATTTTCTTCCTCATTTTACTGAGTCTCTAAGAAACATTTGTTATCACAGGATTATCTGTTCTTGAACTATGCTCTTGACTTGGCTTCCATGGCACCAGAGCCTTGGCTCTTTTCCTGGCTGAGTGGACACATTTTTACAAGTCTGATTCATAATGCTGAAGAATATCAGGACTCAGTCCTTGAACATCTTCTCCACTCTAGTTACAGTCAGAATCCTGGTGATGTCCTCCTGACTCTCAGCTTGAAAATTCAATTTACTCACCACCGATTCTACATTTCTATTTCAAGTCTAGTCTTCTCCCTTGAACTCCACACTTGCATAACCAGTTGACTACTCAACAAAGCCATATAGATATTTAGTAGGCCTCCTGCCTCACTACTCAAAATGTACTCCACCCACAATCTCCTCCACTTCAGAAAATGACCACTTCATTTTTCTGGCTCCTTAAAGCCAAGATTTGAGTAATTTTTGCTTTTCTTTTTCCTCTGATGCTATATCTAATCCATCATTAAATTCTGTCAGCTTAATGTCAATATACAGACACTCCACACACACACACACATACCCCACATAATCTTCTACCCCATCTCCCCTGTTTTTACCCTGTTGATGAAAACATCGATTTTTGCCTGGACAATTCCAGTATTCTTTGAACTGGTCTCCCTGCTTTTACCTTTATCCTTTTGCAAGCTCTGGTTCACACAGTAGTCTGTAGTCCTTTTAATGCATAAGTCAGTTCATTTCTCTCTTTCACTCAAACCCTTCCAATGTCTTCTGATACTATTCACGATAAAAGTCAAGGTCCTGCAATGGCTTGCTGTCTGGGCTTCCCTCCCCACATCTATAAACCTCCTTACTAATTCCACTCCAACCACAAGGCTGTTTCATGAACACACCAACTAACCTCCAGCCTTAAGACTTTGGTACTTGCTGTGCCCCAGGTCTGGGATGCTTTTCCTTCAAGGATGTGCATGGTTTGCCCACTCATTCCTTTGTCTCTTCTAAGAGGCTGTCCTCTGCCCATCCACATGATCCATACCTGGATCCTTCTTACTCTGGCTATTTGTTCTCCATTATTCATTTCACCACCTGTATATCCTATTTTCACATATTGGTTTATCATCTCCCTCAAAGAGAAATAGAAACCCAGTCAGAATTTAGTCACTGCTGTATTTAGTCACAGTACCCAAAGCAATGCCTGACACAAAGTTTGAATACAAATTTATTGAATGATTGAATCTTCCCTTATTCTTCAATGATATGACAAATAAATACTAATGGGTTTATGCCTTAATAATACAAAGATACTGAAGAACCAGTATCCTAAAAGAAAATCTCAGAAACCATACTTAACAATTTGTACTAACAAAACTTGTATCGTAAACCAAGATAGTGTGAGAAATGAGGAGAAAAGTCACAACAACAGAGAAAAATCAAATCTACATTTCTATTTCTAAGATTAAAAAGAAAACACAAAAGGCTTAGATGAAAAGGCTGAGGTTATGGCTTAGTTGTAAAGCACTTGCCATGCATGTGTGAGGCACTGGATTCAATTCTCAGCACCACATATAAATAATTAAAATAAAGGTCCATTGACAACTAAAAAATATTTTTTTTAAAAAAAGGCTTAGATGAAAAGGAGTAATGGTCAGAAAAGACATTGAATAACACTAAAATCATGATGCAAGAATTAAAGCATGCACTGGGGGCAGTGAAGAGCAAAAAAGGCAGAAACTGAAACAGGAAACAGTGGTTTATTTAACTAGTGCATATTGAGGGCTAATATGATAGGCAGAGCACAAGGCAGTAGAAATTCATCTTCATAAATATATCATGAGATGGACAAGCCCAAACACTGCTCATGAGGGTCAGAGCTGGTAACACTTTACTGGAAACCATGTTGGCAATATGAGTCAGGGGAGCCTTAAATCACATGATCTCAAGTCTATGAGAATAATAAATAGATATGATCATGGTCATATAGGATTTATATTAGAAATAGATTTACATTATGTACTATAATTATATATACAAAGTTTTTTAAATATTGGGAACCAAAATGTACATAATAGTGAAATTATCAACTACATATTAGTAGAGCCAAACAATGGAGCTCTTTGCAACTATTCAAAATAGAGAGAGAGCTGGGGGTGTAGCTTGGTTGTAGAGTGCTTGTCTAACATGCTCACAGCCCTGAGTTCAATCCTCAGCACCAAAAAGAATAACTAAAACAGAAATGATTTTAAGAACATGAAAATTGTTCACAATCCAGTTTAACTAAGAAGGCATTATAATAAGTATCTATATGCAGACTGACTTTAAATACTGATCTTTTCTTTGGAGTTTGGGACTGAGAGTATAAATTCTTCATACTGTAGACCATTTGGCAAATTTTCTTCAATAAATATAACTACTTCAGTAATCAGAAATAACAAATAAGTGCTTAACAAAATAAAATCTGAAACTAAATTTTTAATTTTCTCCCCCATTACCACTTCTTAATTACATATTTTAAGCATATTACAACACAGTTCTCATTTCCTGGAATTACCCACTCTGCTTATATTACTCTAAAGAATTCAAGCAAGTTGTTTATATTTTTGCTTAAGTTTTATATTCTTGCATTCCAACTCCAAATTACTAAAACAGAGTATATTTTTTGCTCTTCAGATTTTCTAAATTTACTGGGGCAACAAAAGTGAAGATTTTATTAAAATGAACCAATAATTCATCACCGACAGTACCTCTTACCAGAAAAATTTACTGTATTAAAAAATATAACTTTTATCAAAAAATCAAGTTCCTTGATATGGTTTAGATATGAGGTGTGCCCCAAAAGTTCATGTTTAAAACAATGTAAGAATGCTCAGAGGTGAAATGATTATGAGAGTTGCAATGTAATCAGTGGATTAATCCACTGATATGGACTATTTGAGTGGCAACTGTAGGCAGGTAGAGTGTAGTTAAAGGAGATAAGTCACTGGAGGTGTGCCTTTGGGGTTTATACTTTGTCCTTGGTGAGCAGAGCTCTCTGCTTCCTGGTTGTTGTGTCCTGAGCTGCTTTATTCCACCACACCCTTCTGCCATGAAGCTCTGTATCACCTCAGACCCAGAGCTATGGAGTTGGCTGACCACGGTCTAAACTTCAGAAACTGAACCAAAATTAAAATTCCTGCTCTAGTTGTCCTTGTCAGGTCTTTTGGTCACAGTGATGAAAAAGCTGACTAAAACATTCCTCATTAAAATGTTTCAGTAAAACCATTGAAACCATGGGTGATAGTTTCACAGGCTTACGCACTATCAAAATTTGTCAAATTGTACACTTAAAATATGTGTAGATTATTATATGTGCATTATATCTTGGTAAAGCTGCTAAATAAAAGTGTCAAGAAAGACCATATACTAAAATATGATCTAAAGGACTGAAAGGGAGACACACACAAGAAAGAGGACCACTCCTTAAATGCATCAGCAAGTTTATTTACAAATGCAGCTGAACAGAAAGGCTCATTAGGTTCTGAAGAAAACTTCTAGGATACAAACCATGGTTATTTTTCATTAGCGAAAATAAGCAGCTTTCTACTGAATTGCTTAGCAACAGTTCTGGTGAAGAAAACTGAGCTCTCCTCATCAAGCAAAACAAAATGTTACATAAGCTAAAAATTTCTTTCAATCATATTACATAGGTGGAAAAAAAGGATACAGAAAGCAAATTTAGGGATGGATTTAAATGAAAATTTTCATGTGTTTCCACATTAACTTAGTATACAATAAACAGAGCAAGTACAATTATATATTTATATTAACTATTTCAAATAATGTTTTAAGAACTTTTTTAAAAAAACAATAAAATACCCTCTTCAAAACACCACTAAATAGTCAAAACTTGATCATCATCAGCCTCAAAAATATTTTTAAGTTCTTATTTTTTCCCTTGTGCTTTTATGATGCTGTCTTCAAAGAAGTAAATACTGCACTTTTTCCCACACAAAATTACCTTCTTATAAATAAACAAACAAAAATATAGGGTCTACCAAGACTACAATGGTCCTACATAATCTAATAAGGCAAAAAAAAAAGAAGAAGAGTTATTCTTTTTTAAAAAAGAGCAAAAAAGACATCAGACACGTATTTATAGATCTACATCAGCAGCAAGCACCTCTTCTTCTATCTGCAACAGTGCTTTCATATGGAGACTTACATCATATGGCGGTTGGCCGTCCAGCTGATCAGGTAAGGAGAGAAGAGAGAAAAGTGCTTAGATTCAGAAACGAAAGAATATCGCTTCATGGGCTACATAGCAGTCATCACTCAGAGAGTGGCCCAGTGAGGTAGAGAGAGTAACCTGTCACTCAGTTTTAGGATAAAGCTAGGCAAATCGCAGCCTCTGGGCTCCAGAATTCCTTAGTTGTAAAAATGGAATAAAAATGAACTGCTGACATAGAAAGAAATTACACTCAACTCTCTATTATTTGCATTGAAGGAGAAAAAAAAGGCATGGGCAATTTTATAATAATGATTCTAAAAATCAATTATATTTGGCTTTGGAGCAAAGAGAGAAAAGGGCACACACATACACACACTCCCCAGCCATGCCCAGCCTTGCCACTCTCCAACCTCAGCGTCAGTGTCCAGGGAGGACTGACTGAACAGCTGGGGAAAGAAGGCTCAGAAGCCACCAACAGATAAGAGAGAGTTGATGGGGCTTAAACTATTTCCAAAGCACTCTTCACATAAGGGGTCATATAAATACCTCAGAGTTCAAAAGCAAATGGTTTTGCTGATACCACTTGTGACACCACTTCACAGTAAGGAAGAAACATGTTACCAGCATCAAGGTTCAAAATATACACAGCACTAATGTTTGTCTTACTGCAGCTATAAACAACACACAACCCAAATATGCTACCCTATATTTTATAACACACAAATGCTTAGACAAAACCAGCATCTGAAGTTTTGGAAAATGCATTTTGCAAAAAAATCACACCTAAACACTATATAGTCAGATAAGAATTAAGGCTCTTTTAAAATGCTGTGTATAATGCTATCTGATTAGACAATAACATGGAGAATAAGCTGATATTCTCCAGTACTCTAAATGATTACTTGCAAATTTGGTCATATTCTAAACCACATAACAAAGCTCATTATTAAACAATAAAAACAAGCCATTGGGGAGAGATCAACCCTCAGTCACTTTGTCTGTTTTGGTTTAACTGTCCCCTTGAGTTATTCAGACCCTATGCAGAAGAGATGCAGGGTCTGGACTTTTGGGTACAAGTTCCTCTCCAGTTCCACTACCCTATAACCCACCCTTGTGGCTGGACCCCAAGCAGTGAACCATATACTACACACCCTCTTCGAAGGGGATAGACTAAGATCCCTAAAATCTAGATTCCTATGGCAGTGAAGCTGAAGGGGACATGGCTGCAGTTTCAGGGAAATGCATGGGAACCCGTGGTCTCCTTAAGAGACAAGAAATTTTCTCTCTGATTTGCTCTCTTACATTTGAATCTGAGATAGCAGTCATTGCAGTACAGTTGGTGGTTTCTGATTCTGACTTCGGCTCCTGAGGAAGAACCTCCGAGGTCACACTCACAGGACACACACTGGGAGACCAAAAAAAAAAAAAAAAGAGAGAGAGAGAAAGGAAAAAGAAAAAACAACCCATGTACAATTAGCTCAAGGAAGCTTGGGGCGCACCCAGAAAAAAAAAGTAAAGAAAAACAAAAGAAGCAAAATGCAGCTTCTAAGCTCTTGGATACATTTCAAACAAAGAAAAAGAAAAGTGGAGGGGGAGGGGGAAGGCCAAGAAATGATTAGTAGATTAAAATCAATTCTTCCAGATAGGACATTAAAAAATTCATAGAGTCAATTTTAAGAGCCAAGATGACCATTTTAAATAGAGCCCCAAATAAAGTGGAAATAATTTGCTAATTGGCTTAAGGAGATTTAGTCTTCATAGCCCCCAGGGGAATGGAGGGTACATCACCACATAAAAGTACTGGCTGAAGTGAATGGAGTTCGGGTTTTGGCACTCCATTCTGGGGGAAGCCACCTCCAGTATTCCTGCCACACTAGCTTGGCAAATGTTCCCACAGGCTCCTCCCTTCAAGGCTCAAACACTAATTATTTTGAGTCATTCTGTTCTGCCTAGGAACAGTGCAAGCCAGCTATGGACACATTTCAAGTCCATAGCTGGTCTGTAGGAATCCAGGATCAACAGGGGGCCTTTCTTCTGGCCCAAAGTAAGCCTAAGAATCAAATACATACGTCTCTAGAGACAGACAATGCTAAACAATCACAGCCTTAGCACTTTCTTGTGTACAAAAACCTGTCAGGTATAAGCAGGCTGTGCAATTTTTTAAATATTTGCAATGGTTTTCCTTTGTGTTCTCCCTATTCCAAGGTAAGCTTTTAGACCCTGTCATAATTTCAGGTCCCTATGCCTTCAATAACATTGGTAAATTATATTTTAAGTATGCCTATGATAGCATGTTAAGCATTTATGCACTGTAAATTTTATTTATAGAATTCTCAGAGATTAGAGATAGGAAATGCATAGTGTTTCCAGATTCACTTATGACTAAATTCAAAATTTGAGAACCAAGTAATAGCAAGCAACCTTTGATTCCAACAAAGCACAGACGGACAAATATAGCACCTAGCTTGTTAGTGGCACATCCACACCCAGCGGCTCAAAGAAGCCATGCGCTCTCCAAGCAAAGCTTTGCAGGCCTGCAGGCTATTTATCTCAGTCTCACCTTAAAACAATGTAAATGATAACAAAGACCCAGGGACTCGATGATCATGGCAGCTCCTTTGCCCAGAATGTTATTACAGTAGGAGCACACTCGCTTCCCACTGACTGACCTAAACACAGAACAAGAACGGAATGGAAGTGTTCACCTGAACACACGAGATTCATATTTAAAATCACGCTCTGGTATTTGCATCCATAATAGCAACTTAAGGAAGGCTGTATGTATCTGTGGGAGAAAAATTTTACCAGACAAGCACAGCATGCCTCAATTATACTGTAATTGTGAATGATCTGCATGGCAGCTCTGGGACCCCGGACAAATACTCACCTACATGAACAGTTCCAGTGTAATTAGTCCACTCGGCACTTTATGACACCATTCTCCTTAGATCATAGACCTACTTAGCAATACTTCCCCTCCTCTAATCCATTACATTTTCATGCCAGTTAAACCTGCCAAAGCATGCAACTCTAATCATGTCACTCCATACCCCAGACTGAAGAGCAGCCCCAACTTCCCTCAACAGGCATCGAGAGTTCTACTTTTGATTCTTTCTTATTTGCCCAGTTTTCTAATTAAACAAAATGTCAGTGCTTTCCTGCCTGTGTCTCTGGTCTAAACAACTGGCTCAGCAGAGAATAAAATAAATACCGCCAGGCAGCTACCATTTACATATAGAAGGGGTTTCTACTTTACTTCTGGATGTAGGTCTCATCTCTTGCAGTGCTGAAGTGACAGTCACTTCCTCCTTACCTCTGCATCCCTAGGGATTAGCACAGAACTTTAGTGGTGCTGAGCAGTGCATAGCTGCTGAGTGTCCAATGTTGAAGGCCATAGAGATCTTCTTGGGGAAGAGAAGCTCAATGATCATCCCTCTGACCTCTGTTCTTCTAGCATGTGGTAAGTGGGGATCCCAGTAAATAAATGGGTCCTCTCCTCTGCACAAATTTCGCCTCTGCTGACAAACTGATCATAAATCCTTACCCCTTTTCTTTTACTTCAATCTCTTTAAGATACATTTTGTAGATTTTGGCATAGGCAACATTATATTAGATTATAAAAAGACTCCTTATAAAAGTCTCTTCTTTGATAGTTAAAAAAAATCTTAATATCAATGTATTTCTGCCTTTAAAAATTGTCCCATTTGTTAAAAAAAAAAAAAAATGTAGCATGTGCCAGAATTCCCTTGGGGTGACAACAGAAGCATGTACTTACACGAAACACAAAAGATCTGGGAGACACTATGCAGATTTAACAACAAAACCCACTCTGACATTTGAGCTTCACTCCACAGCACAAGGCATGTGGCTAGTGATGCTATTAAACTCTCACACACTTCCTACCCCATGTGAACTATGGAACTCAGTTGATGTAGCCTGAACAAAATGATGGCAAACCAGATAACAGCTAAGCAAGGATTCTGGCAATCAAAAACCCCAAAACCAAAGACCTAACCTATTTAATATTTTTTTAAACCCAGGTTGTTAAAGCTCACCAGACTATGAACACTTGATTATAATGTCTTCTCCTATACTCAGTTCCTATAAAATGAGTTTGTATTGCAGTGTCATTAAAACAGCCAAACATTTCACAATACTGCTTTTACCCATAAATAGGAAAAGCATCTGTGATCTAGTATATGTTTTTATGATTCCAAATGGAGGACTATTCAGATATGTCTTACAACCAAGACACTGACCACGTGTCTTGGTTGTAAGACATATCTGAATATGTCTTACATATTGAAGATGTCTACCAGTTGCCAAGAAAACCCTGGCAGCTAGTAGACATCTTCAAGGTCTCCACTGACTTCTGAGACATCTATAAATACTATTAGGGTAGCATGAAGAGATATTAAGAAAGTCTTCTTGATCTGACTGTGACATATTCAAAAGTGCTTTTCTTTTTTCACTGAAAGCTTGAACAAGATTTAGGAAAAATTTTGATTTAAAAAACCCTGAGACTAAGAGAAGGAGAGGAGAAAAACAAAGGGCCTCACCTGCTGCGGGGCTGAGTGCCTGGCTGTGGCTGTGGCTGTGGCTGTGGAGTGGAAGGGGAGTGGCTGCGAGGGGTAGGGGTCTGGTTGGTGACTCCGCCTGTGGTGGCCTTCCCAGGGCCAGCGGAAGGAGGCAGCACACTGGAGGATGGGTTCCGCATGTAGGCACGGTTGGATGTGGACAACAGCTGAGGTGGTGGGCGACTGAAGTCTTGAACAGAGGAAGAAGCATAGACGCCTGCAGGCTGACCAAGCCAAGGGGACTGTCGCCAAGAAGCAGATCGTGAGGAGTCCAGGTTATCTAGAGACTCACCTCTGAAACACGTAAAGGACTCATCAAAACAGCATTAGGAATCCAACTAGAAACCTATTCAACACATCATTACAACCATTAAAAGGTCCATTCTGTGTATTTCTAAAGCAGGTATTAATTTACATCCACTTACATAGAAAATTACCTTGAACAGGTAAATTGCTCATCATCAGAGCTAGCATGAGGTTTCACATTTCAATCAACCTTCACTTTTACTTCATTCACTTGGTGCTTAGATAAAATAAGTACAACCAAAGTGGAAAAGAAAAGTATTTTTAAAGATAAAAGCTAACAGTAAGACAGACAACCATTATCTTTGATAGTTTAGAAATATAAATTTTACAGTCTTTCAAATTCAATCCAAAACTATATTTTAAGCACTTAAATATGATAAGTATTAGGCTAGATGTTTTCACAACAGTATTAAACTTAATCTCCACAATTCTAGAAAAGATTTTTTAAATCTCATCAAAGTTAAACAGACCACAGTTAAGAGCTAGTCAAGGGTGGTACTCAGCTTTCAACCCAGTCACCCTGATTTCAAATAACACAGACCAGCCTTCCATGAAGTGCTCAATCATTCACCATCCAAAACCCTAAATTCCAACTGCTTAATGTCCACATTACCAGAAGCATTTGCCAACCAATCCCTTAAATTGAAAACAAATTTAGCTCACAAACTGACTTAAAGACACCTTCTGAAAAATCTCTTTTAAAGTTGTATACTTACATTAATACTGATCAACCAATATTAATTGCAAATTATAAGTTTTTTCCTCACTTATCAATTGTGTTGCTATTACTCTTAAATATTCTCATATGTCAAGCTTAAAATATGCATTTAAATTTAACATTATAAGAGTAATATATCACATGGAAAAACTCACGCAACACAGAACAGTATATGAGAGATTTCAAGGGTCCCTTCCCTCACTCACCACACTTGCCCTAATCTAACCTGTGCTAACTATAGGTCCTTCACACATTTCTCACATGTGCAAATATTTACATATACAATCAAATTTTCAGAAGTACAAATGTGTTTATATACACATGCAAGGTATTTGCCTGTTAACATTCTTAAGTGGGATAATGCTATAACACAGTCTTCAATAACTCATTTACCATTTAACATATAACTTCATGCCTATTCATGTGGCAGATGGTACCTTGCTGGTTCCCAAGGAACCATACCTTCTGGAATCCACTCTATTGTGTAGTCCCTGCCAATGACTTTAGGCTTGATCTGTGGCCAACAGGCATCAGCAGCCATGATGCACATGGAATGGAAGAAAACTTACATATTAGGGTATGTCCTTCTGCCAGTCTACCTGTTTGAATCCAGGTGCCATGCCATGAGGAAGCCCAGGCAGCTATGTGGAGCAGCACAGGTAAGAACAGATGTTTCTAACCACTAGCTATGGCTTAAGCTCTTCAGAGGTCCCTCTGCATGAGAGGCAACAAATTACAGCCCATTGCCAAGATATATATAGCTCATTTTTCAAAGAGTCATTTCGAAAACAAAGAATAGGTGACAGAGACCTCTGCAGCCAACAAAACTTATTTACTGTCTAGTCCTTTATTTTTTCTTTTAAAAATGTTATTCTACTTTTTTTTTAATTACCAGCTCCTACTCTAAATGACTACAGTTGCTCAAGTGCCCCAGTCAACTGCATGCAAAGAATTTCCTAGGCAACCCTCAGATCAGAGAGAAAGAACGAGTTGTTATTTTAACCCACTAGGTTTTGAAGTGCTATATTATGCAGCAATGTCTTTCTCTTCCTTTATTGGTTATATAGTATTTCATCTTTTTGGTATACCACTACCTATTGAACAACTATTAATTGCCCTTTTCACAGAGGACATAGTGATTTTTTTCAGTCATTATTAATAATGTGTTAAGTATTCATCATTTTGGATATATCTGTGCAGACTTATCCAAATACATCCAGAAGATAAGAATGTTAGAAACTTAATTGTTCACTGAATTCAGATGTATAAAACTTTGCTTAATACACACTGAAAAGCTATCCACCCAACTGGGAAGTATTCCTATTTGCTTATACAATTACTAAGTTTAAGCAATCATATAATTCTTTCCAAATCTCCTAAGTAAAAGAGACATATCGTTATTTTGGGAATAGTGTTGATCTTCATACATTGATTGGCTTTTTGTTTCTTTTTCTTATAAACCGCCTGCTCAAATCACCTATTTTCTTATAGTCATTAAGGTTCATTTACTGATTTTTAAGAAGATATTTTGTATGCTGAGAAAATGAGCTTTTTGTCTCTAGGGTGTTAAAAATAACTTTTCCCAGTTTGTCAAATAAGGAAATACTGACTCAAAGTAGCTGCAGGATTTGTTTACCAAGATTTATCTTTTAAAATATTCATCTTTTCATCTCTAATTTATTCTGTATACTTAACTTTTTAAAGTTAGAAAACTTAGATTTTTCACACTTTGCAAATCCCATTTTGATAATTCTAATCTAATCATCATCTCATTATAAACAGAAGTTTCAATACCTTTTTTAAAGTCTGGCAGCCCAGAAAGCACTAAGTGCTTATTTAATTATCCCAATTCCACTTCAGAGTTCTAGAACCAGATTTGTAACCTATTAACCATGTTGTCTTGTCCAACTATATTACCTGCTTGAGTCACAGAATTACTACCCTACTTCAAACCAGTTTCTCCAGATTAAATGAGATGTTGTAGGCAAAGCATCTGGCTCATGGTCGACATAGGATAGAGCCCAATGTTTTTTTTTTTTTTTTCCTACTTGTCATCCTCTTGCCAGACCTCAGGTAAGTAGAAGAAATTATGATATCTCTTCTGTCCAAACAAATCACCAGCACATCTAGAAATTAAGCATTTGCCTCACAACAAAGAAGCAGCAATTCCCAAACCTTCTCCCACCTTCTCATGACCCCAGGCAGATAGATGGGCTCTTTATTTATGCTGGAACTACGCTGTCGGATCCAGCTATTGTCATGGTGAAGGGATGTTCTCTTTCTCATTTCCTGGAGAATCTGTTGTCTCTCCAGCTCTGCTTCTGAGGGGGCTGAATCTTTCTTGGAGCTTCTCTGTGAAAAGCCTGTACCCCCAATTCGGTCCAAGTATTTGTTGCTTCCTAAATTAAAAATACACAAAAAGCTTCAGGGTTAGTACATAAGAAAGGACAGTGGATAAATCTCCAAAGACACTCCAGCTTAACATCTGACATATGCTTACATATTATCAACTTCCAATGAGGTGGCTGCAATGACACAGAAAGCATCTGTCTCCTGTTTCTGAAGATGCCAGTTCCCTACCCACAGGCACAACACAGAACATACTAGGGACACCCAGGGGTTCCCTGTAGAAGAGAAGAGCCAGAATGGGATCACTGGATCACTGGCTATGACAACTCTGTGTAAGAACACGAAGTTTTCTTTAAAAAAAAAAAATGCACTCCCTTGGGAAAAGAAAGCCCACAGAGGCACGAATTTCTAGCTGACCCGACCTGAGTATTCATGTCACCTAACTGCAGGGCTAAGAATATATTCAGTCTCTGAAATGGAAAAACAGCCCAGGCATCCAAATGATAGTTACCATCCAAATAAATGTTATGCTTCTTTCTGTTCTAAGGAACTTACAGAAGTATAATTTGGATTATCACATTTATTAATGATCATTAAGTCAGGTTTTATCCTAAGGGCTTTATCTCTTGGGTTTGCTGACTGATTCACGATTTGGGTAAAACATTAAGACTGAAGTATCATCCACTGAAGTATCATCTGTGCTTAATATCAATTAGAAAATTTTATCCAAGGATTTATTTTATTTTTCTATGTTTACTGCTATTGTCATTCTTTCAAAATTCATAGTTTATCTATGTCTTAGTTTCATCTTCCAATAAGCAATGAGCAGAACCACCAAAGGTTTCTTATATACTCCTAAATTTAACATAGCTTATCACTTTGGTTGAATTTTAAAGAAAACATTTTCCACTTTTAAAAGAACCTTACTGGTATAATCAAGTTATTCCACTAAACAGTTAATAATTTCCACTGCCTGCCACTCAGGAACTTGAACTTCATAAAGGGAAGAAAATACACACACACACACAGGATGAGACATGAACCAGAATCACAAACAATATTATTTCTGAGTCAGATCTGCTGTTACTAACAGATCATGAGTTTCACTCAGGAAAGCATATGACTACTACTTTAGGTTGAAGGGAGTGAAGGGAGGGAGGGGTATAGAGGTAGAAAGGTTAGCAGAATGAATCTGACATTATCCTATTACATATATTACTATATGACCAGTGTAATTCTACATCATGTACAACCAAAAAAATGAGAAATTATACTCCATTTACGTATGATGTGTCAAAGTGCATTCTACTGTCATGTATAAGTAGTTAAAACTTTTTTTTAAAAAAAGTATTTCAGAGAAGATTAAACTATAACTTTAATGGTGGCTAGAGGCAAATTCAGGGAGAAGAAATGGGAAATCCAAATAGGAAAAGATACAAGACCAGAGGAACATATCAAAAAGTATCTGACAAATTCAGAATTAGGAGAAGACAATCTGGTTATGTTTAAGGGTTCCTAAAGGGGAAAAGAGCAGAAAAGTCTGGAAAAGTATGCTGGGACCAGATATTAGAAGGTCTTACAAATTCAAAGGAAAATATGATGACAGAGCCCCTAATGGAAATTATAAATTCTACAAGATCTTACCAGGGGCTACAAATTGATAAATTGCTTAGGACCTCTCTAATTTGCTGAGGCTGGCTATGAACTTGTGATCCTCTTGAACTGCTGGGATTACAGGCATGTGCCATCATGCCCAACCTGCATAGCAGCTTCTGAAAATGTTTAACTTTATTTCTATAAATCATCAAATGCTAATTTTATTCTCATTGTACTAAGCACACTGAGCTTCATTCTGACTTGTCAGATATTGTTGTTTTGCTCATGGAGAATCTAAGAGTTTTTAAAATTCCTTATCAATGGTTAAAAGAAAACACGTAAAAAAAACAGATCTTTTTTTTTTTCCCTCTCTTTTTGATAAAAGAAAAAGCTGGCAATGAGAGGCTTGCATGCTCCCACATGTCAACAATATGCCGGAACTAGGATGGGGCCCCACACCTCAAAAAACTTTATACTAATAAGATCAGATTCCAAATTATTTTTGTGGAGTCAATGAAATCATTATCATTTTGGAATTTTTTTTTCATATTTTAGCATTTCAATACACAACTTCAAATTTGTATACAACTTTTTCATCTATTCTGCAAATCTTTTCTGTGCCATTTCTTCAGCTGCAATTAAATTTACTAATAAAATTGCATCAGCATCATTTTACCAATATCTCACATATTTAAATAGCTATTTAAAAACCATTTTAATCTCCAAATAGTTTTCTACTATAAATAAAGCCAAGATAAACACAGGGTCTTGTTTTACTATTATATGCAGACACTGAAAATAGTATTTAAATCATGTAATCTTAATGAATTCTGAAATATCTTGCCCTTAAAAATACTGATCATTGCATGTGATAGCACAAACAATCAAGCTGAAGAAGTTTGAAAATAAAAATCTCATTTACCATTTTTATTTGTGTAGTAATCATTTAATTCAGTAGTAGATCTGGATTTATTCCTAAAAAAAAAAGAACATATTAAATGTGTTTCAATAAGAACATCTTTTTCATATTTATAAAGAATACCAAGGGCTGGGGATGTGGCTCAAGCGGTAGCACGCTCGCCTGGCATGCGTGCGGCCCGGGTTCGATCCTCAGCACCACATACCAACAAAGATGTTGTGTCCGCAGAGAACTAAAAAATAAATATTAAAAAAAAAATTCTCTCTCTTTCTCTCTCTCTCTCTCTCCCCTCTCAAAAAAAAAATTCCTGTCTCATCCCTACTTGTACTTTCTGTTCTAAAAAAAAAAAATTAAAAAAAAAGAACACCAAAAAGACTGTTTTTAAAGAAGCTGATTTATTTCCTATTGAGAGCTATATTTATTTTAGACCAAGGAATTTTTTATATTGTGTGTACTAGCAGAAAAAAGAAAAATGAAATGATAAGAAGAGGTGAATAAGTGATAATACTTCTCTAATACAAAAATGAAGAATATAATTACTGATCAGATTTTGTCAACATTCACTCTTCCAGACCTTAATTTTACTGGACTTACCAAGCATCTGCCATCAGGTCACCCAAAGTCAGACTATCTTGCTCATTCCACATTGCCCCAACATCATGATTTCAACTTCTGAGGCATTAGACCACTGATTACTCTAGAACAGCAATTCACTCAACACTACCCTAGCACTCCAAACAGGTACTAAAACTTACTGCATAGCAACTACTACTACGTCTTCTTTTTTTTTTGCGGGGGAGAGGTACCAGGGATTGAATCCAGGGGCACTTAACCACTGAGCCACATCCCCATCCCCTTTTAATATTTTATTTTGAGACAGGGTCTTGATAAATTGCTTAGGACCTCTCTAATTTGCTGAGGCTGGCTATGAACTTGTGATCCTCCTGAACTGCTGGGATTACAGGCGTGTGCCATCATGCCCAACCTGCATAGCAGCTTCTGAAAATGTTTAACTTTAGTTCTATAAATCAACAAATGCTAATTTTATTCTCATTGTACTAAGCACACTGAGCTTCAAAAACAATAGTAATCATAACACAAAATAATATAGAGTATTTTACAATAACATATGGTGTTATTCATATGAATACAACATACTTATGTACGCAGGGCAATAATCTATAATACATAATAATGTACCACAACTGACAGACACACACATTTCTTGGAAAAACTTTACTTATTTACAAAGGAAAAAAACAGTTATTACCAGGTATAGAGCCACACTTCTTGATACCTCTAGGGCTTTATCAGCAATGTCTAGAGGATTTCATATTTTCTGGAATTAAGTTTTCTTTCACATTTCATTGTAACTATTTTCCCCAAGGTAACAAGCTATATAAATAAAGCTTTTTAAATATACATAGTTCTAAAAGATGGATCAACATTTTAATGACTTACACTCAGATTCATTATAAATAAGGTCTTTTATCACTAGATAATTTTTTATAGTTATTGTTGGCCCATTCCTACCTAGTCATTCCTTTCCTTTTTCCTTTATACTCTGAGTCCTTTTCAGTCATTCAGACTGCCTATAAGTTTCCCTTATATCTAAAAATAAAAACAAATTTCCCCAAGGAGGAATTTCATCTCTTCAATAATAAGCTATTGGTCCTACATTAGATATTTATTTGACCAATTCTGTTCAGAAGTCCTTAATGATTTCATAACTGCAAAGCACCTTGAAAATTACATTAAAAATAAAAAAATAAAAATAAATAAAAATTACATTAAACATTAAAGCTTAATGCTTTAGGAAGTTTTAAAACACATTTTCAGAAACTTATCTGAAAAGTTATCTGAAATTTTATCTTCATTCCTCAAAACTGAGCAACTGGTTCCAAACAGACTAAAAGAAAGATCACAATTTTCACTGTATATGCCATTATATAACCTATTTTTAGGTAATCTGAAGCCATTATTTATAATTTTTTTAAAGCTATGGTATATTACAGAAAAAAAAATTAAAAGGACACAATTCTACAATTCTTCCCATGTCCATTTCTCTTTGCAAATGTGACTCCTCCCCTCTATGAAATGGAGCTGGCCTTGCAACTTTATAGACAATAGCATAGACCTAAGCCTTGTAGGCTTCCTCTCTCTTTAAGCCTCTCTTTCCTGCCCAATGCCATGTATTTAAGACCCCACTGACTTACTGGATGCTGAAAGGCACATGCCCGTTGCTCTTATTGCCCCAGCTGCTAGCCAACTGGTAGCAGATACATGAGGGTGCCCAGTCAACTAAAAGAACTGCCTGATTAGCTCAATCCAGAAAGATGACCCACAAAATCATAAGTCGCTAAGTTTAGGGGAAGTTGTTAAACATCAAAAGCTAACTGATAACAGAGATTAACCAGCAAGTTCTATTTGTATTCCACAAAAGACAAAGGGCAAAGTAGTTTTACAAAATAGTCTCTATGCAGAACTGGGGCCATTTAGGTGAAACCAATTACTACAAATAAAATGCTTTACCCACCTGTCACTAGGAAGAAAACCTGAAGATTCTTCCTCTTTGTTTGGTATATCATAAGAATCAACTGGCCTAAAAGATTAACCAAAAAATAAAAACTTACAATCAAAATATAAAACTTTGAGACAAGGATTCCAAAATAATGTTATTCTAGCCTCTTGATGTAAATGGTCTGTGGATTAATAACCAAAGATAAAGTATTTCAACCAATCACTTTGAGCTTTACTTTCCTTCTGCTGCCAACAGACATTGGTTACTCATACATCACTCATTCCACAAGTAGGTACTGGGTGCCCACTATGCCCCAGTACTGCTCTAGGGCTAGGCTACAGAAGTAAACAAAACAAATTTGTTGGCCTCTTTGCACTTACACTTCACTGGGGCAGGCAGGCCAACAGAGAGACAACATCATAATAGAAAGCAGGATAAGGGCACACAGACAAGAAGGTAAGAGTATTATGTTTTAAATGAGGTATTCTGGAAAATCTAGGAAGGTGACATTTGAGCAGAGATTAGAATAAAATGAGTAAGCCACACAAATAGGTGAGGAAAAACATTTTCAGGCAGAGAAACAGAAAATATAAAAGTCCAGATGTAGAGTATTTTGGAAATGGAGGCCAGCATGGCTGCAGCAGACAAATATGGGCAAGAGTGGTAGGCATTAAGTGGTAGACAAAGGGACCAAGACATGGCTTGGATAAGACTTCTGTACCATGCTGAGGACTGGACAGTGTTCTAAGGGGACAGGAAACCATCTGGAGAGTTGAGCAGGGAATTATGGTGACATGATTAGATTTGTGATCTAAAGGCTCTGTTGGGATTCTTGCATTCACTTGTGCAGAGAAAGGATGGTAGCAGCAGAAGACCAACAAGGTGCTTTGAAGTGTAATGCACACAATGAAGCCAATCCTATTTAAACTCCTGTGCAACATTCAGTGGTGGGGACAGACCTCCTGTACTGGTATATTTTGACCGAAGTTTCCCTCTCTATCTCTGCCTGGGGCTTCTGCTCTTCTGCACAGTGCTTCTGCGCCTCAGCCTCAGCCTCCCGCCGTTTCTTCTCCTGTTCTTCCTGAGCTTGTTGCTCCTTCAGTTTCCCCTCTCTCTCAAGAATGAGTTGTTCCTGCAGCTTTTGTCTTTGGTCCTCATGAACAACATCCTCTTCCTGTTGTCTCCTCTCCTCCTCTCCTGCTCGAGTTCCTTCCCTGTCAGAAGACTTGGACCCTTCACTCCAGGTGGCCTCCCAAGTGGCAATGGCGGGTTCCCGTGTGGTCAGAGAAATGCTGTTTGAGTTTAGGACCATCAGTTCCTATGTGACCAGTGGAAAAGAGAAATCCATCTCAATCTGTATATCAATAATTTCACATACATAGATACTAATTTTTAGGTATTAACTGTAGTTGCCCAAAATTTCATTGATTTTTTTTCCTCTTGGTGGATAAGGATTGAACCCAACACTTCACACATGCTAGGCACACACTATACCATTGCACAGTCATTTTATTTTATTTTATTTTAAGACAGGGAGGGTCTTGCTAAGTTGCCCAATTGTTTCAAACTTGCGATTCTTCTGCCTCAGCCTCCCAAGTAGCTAGGATAATAGCTAAAGAAGGCCTCCCAAGTGACTGAGATATAACTTAGAGGAAGAAGCACTGAAGTTCTATTAATATAATTATTTAATGATATAATAGAAAAACTAAGAGAAAGATTGAAACATCAAGGCCAAACTCTAAACCAGTTTTTTTCAAAAAACTAGAGAGGTGAACATGTGGCCAAACTCAGAGGAAATGAGGAGTCCCTTGCTTCTCAGCTAGTTTCACCAACCAGGTAAAGAGAAGGAAGTAAGCAGCCTGTTTCAATGATACCTCATCCAAGTACTTGGAATTCTCTCTCTCAGCCTCCTGCTTAGCCCTTTGCCACTCTTCCCTCAGTTTCTCTTGCTCACGTTGGTATTTTTCCTGTGAGAAAACACAATGTATTAACCAATATTAATAACTTTACATTTTTAAAATAACTTTACATTTTAAGCAGAATCTTTCATTAACACTTTGGTTCTCCCTAACCTCAACCTCTAAATACATGATTTTATTTTCATTTAACCAACCAGATTTTAGTCCCTAAAGTAGCAGAGAATTTTAAGGAACTAAATGCAGATGTCAGAAAAGTGTGCATATACCAAATTAGATGCATATCAACCCTTTACCATGGACATAATTCCTCAAAGCTTCCAGCTGTGAGAAAGACTAAATTATTCCGTATCGAACCTAGTCAATCACTGAGGAGAACTAAGTCCTCACAAAGACTATTTACCTTTCCTGAGTGCACTCCTCATGTACTTTGAAAGTACATATAAAAGCTAATAAAAATGATTTTTAAAGGATAACTCTGGAAATCTTCAAAATGGAAATCTAATTAACGCAAAAAGTGCCACCTACAAAACAAGAGAGATGAAACTGTTGGTTTTATTTTTTTAAATTTGCTTTTCTATACTGGTTGACATGGACCAGAAAGAAGCCATGAAAGCTAAGCCTAATTCCTATTCACTCATGCCATCCCACACTACCTGAAGTAGACGGTCCTGCTCCTTCTGCCACCTCTCCTGCCGCTTTCGCTCCTCCTCTTGATCCCATGCCCAGCGACTGGGGGCACTGAGGGTTGGAACTGGAAGCTAACAAGTTAGCAAAGAACAACAATGGAGTTTCATTAAGTCATCTATTGAACCACTTTCACAAATATCAATTATTCATCTTACACTCTGCTTTGTACTGTACCAGAGAAGAACTAGCTTAATATTTCAAAGTAACTCTTCTCAACTTGGAGGATATACCCTATGCAACTGAAAATAATGTAAGCAAAGCTACTGCATATGAGTTTGTTCCCACCAGCTCACCTTACTTATTCCCAACTACAAATGAATACTACTTACATCAGGAACCACAGAGTCAGAGCTTCCTGCTTTGCAGCATGTGGGCAAGGAGGGAAAAAATACAATATTAGTCTTTTTGTTTCTATAAAGTAATTCCTTTCAGAAAGTTACATCCTAACTATCCCTATGTCAGTATACTAAGTGACATAAACTTTTTTAAAACAAGTCAATATATCCTTTTTTCCCTTTAGTTTCATTTGTTATTCTTCCAATTCAAAGCCAATAACAAGAAGATTATCCAGGGGTGCCAAAGGCACACACTAGCTCCAGATACCAGAGCTGAATCAATGGACATCCTGAAAGCATTTTAGGGTTCTTTTATTACTAAAAAAATAAAAGATCTCACAGTTTGGTCTAACAGAAAAAAAAGAATCTCAAATGTTATAACATATAACAAATTCAGTTATTTACGTGCAACTGTGTAATTGTAATATGACAGCTACAAGTCATTTAAAAAAAATGCCACTACAACATATTCAAGAACATGTAACTTTATTATCATTTGCAAAACAAGTAGTCAAGTTTCATGTTTGAACTTCAGGGCACATTCTTATTATTTTTATCCTTAGGAGCCTACATAAGTATGTGTCTGTACATAATACAATGATCATAAAAATGTAAACTTGCAGAAAATATATTAGTATACGCTATTTGTAAATTTTCCTGAAACCTCAGTTGTCAAAGTATTTCCTTCTGTAATTTTTTTAAGAAAACTGCTTTGAGACAGAAAAATGGTCTTCCCAGAATAGTTTGTTGAAGAAAATAAAATCAAAATTAGAATCAAGATACAAAAGGAATTATTTTATTTTGGCCAATTTGAGTAGGAGTATAATATTTCACTTAAATAACCATAGAAAACAATAGTTTACTTTAAAAGATGAACCAAAACACTAAGGATACTGACACAAAAGGACATGCAAGCTATTTCTGGTTAAAAAGTAACCTTCACCCACCAAAGGAAGAACAGTAGGTGATTAACACAATATACACAAGTCCAGTATCATGTTATAAGACAGGTTTGTGTTTCAGTAATCTTAAAAGGAAGAATAACATTTTAGACAGCAACAGCACAATCTGCTCCAGCTGTTGAATCTCGAATGTTGAACATTACTTTTAAGTTCTTCATAGCAAAAAAACAGAGCTCAAATTGCATTCATGAGACAGAGCAACCAACAAACGTGAAAGGGAGGAAATGTCACATGCATTACGTACTTGTGAAACAGCCCTGCCCAACTACACCAACATCAAGAAGCCCAAAATGCACCTGTCCTCAGATGCAACTCAAATTCATTTATTACTTTGAAGTCACATTGACATTCCAAAGCCACCATCCCATAGCAACAAATAATTCTACTCTTTATTCAGAGCATTTTCACAACCAAAAACAGGTCAGTTTTTAAAGATTGGTCAATTGTATGTTGGTGTAGTGTAATATTATGCAATTTGTAGAAAGTAGTAAGATTTAAATGAAACTACTCATTTCTTACTGTTACCACCCAGTGGAAAGACATGTGTGTTTAACAGCATCTCAGTTTTTTGTTTTTATTCGTTTTTTAATCAGTTAAAAGAGAAAAAATCTTTATAGCTATACAAAGAACACACAAAGACCCATTACCACAGAGGTAGACCCATGAACTGTAAGAAAAGCCTGATGAGCCTAGGGAAAGAATGGAAATGGGTTATGTTGCTGGGTCATAATGACAGCCAAACTGAAGAGGCTCAGTGCCCAGAACCACAGACCATCAGAAGAATGGAGAATAAGAACAAGTCCATGAAAGGGAACATACTATTATTAGCTTTGTGGTTTACCTTGTTCAAAAAATTGTGATCGTCTTTTTAAGTTTTTCAAAGAAATGGGTTCAGATGCTAGTTGGAAAATAAAAAAAAAAATAATAATAAATACCATATCATTCATTTTAATTTTTCACCACTGGTAAATTAAATGATACCTGACACACCTTTCAAATCTGTAGCAAGTTTTTTTTTAATGACAAAACTAACAGCCACAGACGACATGAATTATTTTAAGGGATACAGACACACATATTTTAGTAGTCTATATTACATTTAAATTAGTAAAAGGAACAAAAAATATCTTCATTAATAAATTTTAGTAGACAACATTCATACTTTCACTGCTGTGAAAGTCATACAGTCCGTGCTAGGTCACAAAGCTTTAGGGAAATAAAAATTAACACATTTTGCTAAAGTTAATCAATCCAACACTTTTTTCTGCCAAAGAATTTTCATAACACTGATGAATAAGAACTGAAAATTATTGGGGAGGAGGAGGACAACAAAATAAATAACAGCTACAGAAAGATCAAATGAAAACAAATGCTGAAATTATGATTTTTTTTAATCTAAAATATTTTGCTCTAGTTTTCAAAATCTTGTAGCTTCTAACTTAGACAAAATGAAGTTCAATCAAAAAAATTAGAAAACAGTGACTTCTCCCACATATCTGTGACAAGAGTATGACATAAAATGTAAATGTGATTATTACTTCATACTGGTTGCTGTTTATTTTTCTAAACAAAATCTTCAAATGGCAGGGCCTGCATATAGTCCTACTGTCACTAAAGCATTAGATGTCTTTATCAGTTGGCTCTGCCTGGGCCACTGGCAGAAGAGAACCAAGATGCTTTAGAGATTTGGTATCAGGAAAAAAAATAAAAAATGCTTGTTTTAAAACATCCTTTGATTAAAAAATAAATTTTAAAAAATTAAAATATAGTCATTTCTATTGGAAATGAAATATAAAGAGAAATAATCAATGAGGGAAAGGAAATTTATAAATTTAGGTTGGATTTGACATAGTGTACAATAAAGTGGCAAAGTTAACAAACACTATACAAATCCATCCCATTCTTGGCAGCCTGATTTTATGGTAAATGAAGCTTCATCTTCTTTGGGTATCCTTCCCTGTCATGTTGATCAGAGAGATCTTTGTTGTGTATTTTGTATGCCTGAAGAATGGCACATGGTGTACAATAGCTAAATTATTTGTGTCTGAGTAGAAAAAGAAAGAGAATGATAACTCCAAATTTCCCTAGATATTGTGCCTTTATTTTTAAATAACGAGTGTGACCACTAACAACTAATACTACAATTGGCAGTTCTCTATTAAGATTAGCTGTGTCCAAGTTTGTCTCTTTCACAACAATAAAGGGGAAAAGGAAACTTCATTCATTGTTTTTTATTTAATGAAGATTTCCTTTGCCAGCATGCCACAGCCAGAAAGCTGCTGGCCTCAGGAAAACCTGTTCTTATTTGGCTTAGGCACACAGGACCCAGAATATGCTGCCAAAGTTTTGTTTGAAGTTCCTGAACTATTTAACGCTGGAATCAAACGCCCTTCCACTTGTTTGCAATTGGATCTGTGTGCTAACCTTTTAGTTTCAACTTGCAGTGGATCAGTTTTTCTCTCAATGAAATTAATTTTAGAATAGCAGAACTTGGAGCTATGACTTTTTCTACATTACAGATGTAAATGATAATGTGATGTTTACCTTTTGATTCAATAGTGTTGCTTTCATCATGAATTCCATTGATTTCTTTGGATTCAGTGTACTAGAAAGGACAAACATGCTAATTAATATTCTCTTCTATTGGACTTTGAGCTTAAATAATGCATTTCTCATCAGAGAGAGTAACTTTTAACAAGATTGGTTTTAAGGCTATTGATCCTCAAAGCTTTTTACATGTAGCAGAGACTTACATTTTTTTCATTATCCTCCATTATTTGTGGAAAGATTAATGACTAGCTTCAGGCAAGGATGACCTTAAGTTTAATCAGACATTAACATTCTAAGAAATATGGTGGACAATCAGAACCATGATTGGAAAAGGCTAACTTGGCTTGTAGCTACTGTCCAAAGTACCTTGGATGATTATTGGCATTTTAAAAAGAAATATAGGTTATATTCTTTTTATTTTATTTTTTTGTGTTGGATTCTTGATTCATTTTTGCTCAAACTTTACCTATTATGTATACATACGTATGTAAATAAACAAGTGAAACAAATGTTTTCCTAGAATACAAAAAAGAAATATGGTGGACAAAATAGTCTTTAATCCATTTGGCTTAACTTAATAACTAAGTAAAATGGTCATATAGGAATCTCTAACATTTAAATTGTTGCTTCAGAATGTAGCAAGATCTCTATTAAGTAAAAGTTTTAGTTACAAATTTAAATTATTAATTTAAATGAAAAATTCATACTCTAAATAGACACATTGTTTTCAAAGCCTATATAAAAAAGTATTATTTGATACCTAAAAAATTCTGCATAATTTTAGAATCAATTAATGGAACTGATTATATCTTAATCACACACATAATTCTACCTATCAAATACACCCACACAAGAACTAAAAATGCTTGATGAAGTTTTATATTGCACACAATGACTACATTCCCTTTGCCAGTAAAGACTAAAGAACATATAGAAAAGTTTTAGTGTATAATTTTACATAATTGCTACTTCACATTCATGAGATCTGAGAGATTGTTGTAATGATGAAAGATTGGTAAGAAATACCTGAAAAACAACATTATGAGATCTTTTGATTTTACCATTACATAAGTCACTAATAATACCCCATTAATGAGTAAGGCCATATGACTTTCAAAAATACATTTTATTCTCTTTACTATACATTACCTTATTCAATTACTTATGTTTTAAATGTGGAATTTAAATTGCTTAAAAAATAAATTTTCTTCTGCAGATATAATCTATATCATGGCTTTGTCTCTGTAGTATACTCCTAGTTCTCAAAATACTTACAGTAGGGCTCTGAAGGCTTTCGGAGAAATCAGTTGTTACTGATAGATCTGAAGACTTGTCTGAATTGTAAATTCCAGAAGTTGTATCAATCCACTTTGTTTCGGGAGAACCTATAATTTTGGTAGCCATACTGGTGAGATTGAGGGTTTTATGCCGTATAAATGGCAGGAAAGGCTGGTCTTTGCCCCAATCTGATTGGCACATGAAGATCAAGAAATGAGTACACATAAATGATGAAGTGGAAAGAATAAAGTTACTGAAATGCACATATACAAAACACACATATATAAGACAGACAGAAAAATCAAGTAATGTGCAGAAGAATCACCTTCCCAAACACAAAGGTTAAATCATGTTAGTCATGAAAAGACTAGCAAATTTACTGAATCTTTCCATAAACCAGGACTAAATATTATATTTTTATGTAATAAGATGGTAGGTGTGCCCTTTCACATCCAACCTCAACTGGGAACTCAGAAATACAATGATAGAAAATGTATACTGAAAGTTCTTTGAGAACAATAATAGGAATATGACCAATCATACTTTTATACCAGTGAAGTTATGGTACTGCAGGAAAGTTAAAACACAGTATTTCTTAATATTCAACATCCTTACAAATGACTCCAAATGCAGTTACATTTGCATTGAATTGATGTTTGCATTCAGTCCGATCAGGATATAAACTAGTCATATAATGTAGAATTCAGTAAGTTTGCTAGTGAAGAGTTTTCAGACAGCATAATGAAAGAGGTATTACACAAGATTTGTTCCAACATAAAAACAAGACCCTTTTAAGCAACAAAGTAAAATGAAAAAATACAAAGTTATTAAAGCAAATTGTTACAACCACTTGCCAAAGACCAGTTTCCCAACTTAGAAAGCCAGACACAGTAAAACTCACTCACCAGACTTCCCATGGCGCCTGACATCCATCACTAGGTTTCCAGTTTCTTTAGCACGAGCCATGGTTTCCTCCCACTCTTTTGTATCCTTATATGTAAACTTGATGTTGTTAACAGCAATAATCTCATCATCTACCTGTAGCTGAGAAAATTCTGCTGGGCTACCTAAAATTAACATAAAGTAAATTAAACAATCAATTGTCTTAAAATCCTTTATGGTCTATTAGTCACTGCTTCTTTAAATTAAGGAAAAATAACATCTTAATCTCAACTAACAACTTCTCATTGATTTTAGATGCAGAAGAGTTACTAGATTTTTTTTAAGCTATCAAATATTTGGGGTGAGTATTTACAACAAACAAGGCACCAAAGGCATTTTTTTAAATTCTAGTAGTATGCATCTTCATTGATATTGAAAGGAGAAATGATAAGTTCACTATCCAATAAAATTTATTAACCTCCTAAGGACAAAGAAAGTCTCAATTATTTTCAGGTTAAAAATTTGATATGTGGGCTGGGGTTGTGGCTCAGTGGTAGAGTGCTTGCCTAGCATGTTCGAGGCCCGGGTTGGATCCTCAGCACCACATAATAAAATAAAATAAAATAAAAGTATTGTGTACAACTGTTTTAAAAAATTTTTAAATGTGATATGTACTATACTTTGAGTTTGCACATCTGATACTCTCTGGAAGGGAGCAGAAAGAAATAAGGACAATTAATATTATATAACATTAATACCATAACTAAAATACCACTACCTAATTGAAGCAATCAAAAGAAAAATCAATGTTGACATGCAATTTTATGTAGCTAAAGTATATAAACAAGGGTTTCCTCTTAAATATAATAGCTCTCATTTTAATTTTAGGCCTTATACTAATAATTGGCAAAGTTTCTGGGTTTAACTTATTATGTCCCTGGGTGGAGGAGGTAATCCTTTACAAATATCTCAAGACCTTTTGCCTCCAGGAGACTCCATAAACAATAGATATATTCGTATGCGCAAAAAAACACCACATTCAGCTGGGAAAGTAGGTCTGTAGTGGAGTGCCTGCCAAGCAGGTGCCAATTCCTGGGTTCAATCCCCAAAACCACTAAATAACAAACACAATGGCTATTGATAAAAATTTCAATCAAAATCTGCAATTAAATTCTATTTGTTAGCATTTCAAAAAATAAGTTTAAAATTGAAAAATTCTGTAAAAAGTCTTCTTCAAAACTGAAATTAATTAGGCAATGGGAATAAACAATGTATGAATCTGCAACCCCAACTAACAGTCTCAGGGAAGAGGGTACATCTTCTTTATTTACTAATGAATTTCACATTAGTAAAATGAATTAGTAAATATATTTTTTTCTCTTATAACAAACAAACCAATTTCTGCAATTTCCACCCACCCCCACCCCTCAGGATAGGATAACAAAGGAGAAGACAGTTCAGTAGAGTAAAATCTTTGATTTACCTTCCTCAACTGATGCCACAAAGATCCTGGAAAAATCCCATTTTATTGTAAACCCAAAGTCAAGGCTGTTCCCAGGCATCTGGTTTATGCTGATTCTCATATCACTGAACTGATCCTGAAAACAAAACATGAAACGCTGGTATCAGGTGTCACTGGCACCCACACAGAGGAAAGTCTATCCAGGCAAGACGGGAAGCTGCACACAAAGCACACTTGAATTATTTCATCATAAACTGAAAGCTTCATCCTTTCTTCCTTGGCCTTCATAAAAGTATAATAAAATACTTATTTATACAAGTATCACCAAGTTTATTACTTTTTCTGCTAAAATAAGAGAAAAATCTATCAAGAACAAATATTTTTCTTTGTATACTACTATAATTCACCTAGTCATTGATAAATCATAGGTTTTTGCCTAAAATCTAATTTGCAAACCACTTATTTGCTGTCCAGGAATGAAGCATAGTGATTTGCATTATTTATTTAGTTATTTAAGCACTAGGGATTGAACCCAGGATCACTTTACCACACATCCGTATTTTATTTTGATACAGGTTCTCTCTAAGTTGGTGAGGCTAGCCTTGAACTTTTGATCCTACTGCCTGAGCCTCCAGAGTTAACTGGCATTACAGACATGAACCATCACACCTAGCTAAATTTATGTTTAAAATAATAACATATTTATAAATAAAGCAAAACCTAACTCCAATATTGACCATATTTAGCTGAATAATTTCAAGTGGTTTATAGACACATAATTCATCTACCAGTGGTGTCCTTTCAAGGACTACTACCATCCCCCTTGTAGGGATCTCAAATTTGAGAAGGCGTTTTTGTTTGTTCAACTGCCACACAAGGACATGATGATAAAGCATAGCTGCTACACATGCTGCAAAATGCACAATGCTATCACCCATGAGAACCTACTCTCTAAGATGCCAAGAGGATCACTATGAGACATCCTGAGCGACAGATCATGACTTCACAGAAGTAACATCAGCCTATAAATGTCCAAGAATAATAGTCTGTTCAGCAAAAGGCAGTTTTGTAATTTCATGTTCACCACACAAAAACACATCCTAAATTCTTAAATTTCCCAGGACTTTCTTAAATCATTTTCTAAACCAGATTTCAGTTTTATAGTAAACTCAGTAAATTGTGAAAACTTCACCTTTTATGATTTACATATTTTACTCTGTAAAAAAGACATAGATTTTTCATATAATAAGCTTACCAGAGTAGTCCTTTAGTTCTGTATTTTATAAGAAACTTATTTTAAAAAGTTCTTCCTAAAGCTATTTGACTCAAGAAGATAACCTACTCATTCTTCACTTTAATTTGGCAGTTAAATCCAAACCTAGGGCCCAGTGGGCAAGTAATAAAAATTTTTGCCTAAGTTTCTCCACTCATAAAACAAATTTAAAATTCAAGTGACCACATTCTTGGAGAAACTTGGAAGAGAATCTAAGAATTAAAAGAAAGGCAAGGGCCAGGCATATGGTGCATGCCTGTAATCCCAGCAACCAAGGAGGTTGAGGCAAGAGGACCAAAAGTTAAGGCCTGCCTCAGCAACTTAGCAAGACCTTGTCTCAAAATAAAAAAGTGAAAAAGTGCTGGGGAAATATCTCAGCAGTAAAGCATCCTTGGGTTGAATACCCCTTACCAGGACAAAAAAAAAAAAAAAAAACAAGGAGAAGTAAAAAAGAAAAACAAGGAAGGCACTGAATAAAGAATCAATGACTTGCTATGCCAGATGGACACATAAATGTGTTATAAAATTATTAATTTTTTCTACACTTTGTGCCTTTATTCTGTACAAGACAAAGTACTTAGAACTTTGGAAAATAAAGATGAGTTAGGCACAATTGTTTTTCTCAAAAGAAATAATTACTAACAATTCAAGAATGAGTACAGGATTTTTTTTTTTAGCAAGAAAAAACATGTTGCTAATAATATAGAAAAGTTTTCAACAGAAAGCCCTTTGCAAAAGGCAGTTTAAATAGGGTTGTCCAGATGTAGTCATAACATTCATTAATAATAAGTCTCATGAATACCAATCTGAATATAAAAACAAAAAAAACCTTTACTAAAAATAGAAAAAATTACTGGTTAGTTCTAAACAAAAAGCATCATACACTTAAATTTTAGAGTGACTAAATGAAAAAAGTGGTCATCTTCACATGTGGTAATGAAAATAAGTGATCATGCTTACACACAAAAAAAATCTGACTTAGAGCCAATTAAAATATAGAATTTATTGCTATATAAGAACACAGAGGTAAACGATGGGCTAGGTATTCAAAACACTAATTGAGGTTTTTCAGCATGAAGAATAAAAAACAGGATAGAGTTTTACTAAATAGTCTCCAACTACATATTCTGGGAGACAGCAAGTGAAAATTAGCCTTTTCTACCAAATATAGGCTAAAGGAGAATGAGCCTGAGCCACAGAGGGAAGAGATTCACAATTACATTAGATCAGAAGAACCACCCCACTAAAGGCTGTTCTTATGGAAATGAATAAGTCTCTGAACATGTTAAAACCACCTCTCTCAAACTGTTAACAGGGGAGATCATCTACCTATAGTTACAGTCTGGCAGACTGTCGTACGGACCCTTGCCATGTGGGCAATAACAGGTGCATTCCTGTCAATAACCAGGTGATCTCAGGTATGTCACTGAGCTTGGTAGAGCCTCTCTCTGTCACTATGACACTCGTTTTCAAGTTTTTTTACTTTCAAAACCCTACTTTCAAATGAAAATCTTATTCAGGCTGCTTCCTCCCCAAAACAATATACAGAAAGTATTATAACTACAGCTCAGGACACGGCTTGTGGAGTCTTGCTTGTATAGCCTCTCCCTTGTGTCACTCCCTGAGACACCTCTGCACATGCCTTCTTTTAGTAGATTATCTCTGAAATCCTTTGCATGTGAACATAGCTATGGTTATATTAAACATAAAATGATCCAACAATGATTTTTTTAAAAATATTTTTTAGTTGTAGATGGACACAATACCTTCATTCTATTTATTTATTTATTTATTTATTTATTATATGTGGTGCTGAGGATCAAACCCAGGGCCCCACATGCACTAGGTGAGTGCTCTACTGCTGAGCCACAACCCCAGCCACTAAACAATGATTTCAGGTAGGATTTCTACTTCCTTATTTTTCTCTACAAAATATATGGCAGGTAAGCATCTTACAAAGGAGCTGAGTGTCACAAGTTGATAATGGGGGGATTATCTTTTCAATGGATGGAACAAGATTATAAATTACTGGGGAAACCTAGATTCTTGATCAAGTAGTTTTAGCTCTCCATGCCAGAAAAGAGATGCTGAGATGTCCTCTTCCAACATTGCAGCATCTAAAATAAAATCAAATTCCCTCAAATTAAGTACAGTTTAAACACACATATATACTGAAAGCTAAGATTAGGCCACCGTTAGCCTGATGAAGGAGAAGATTCTAAATTTTTAAAGAAAAACAAAATGATCTGCAGCATAAGAGTAAGATTTACTTTTCCCTAGATCTGCTGAATTAAGATTCTCATGTCACCACAGAAGGGAATTAATAAAGAACAGAGTCAATCTTACATTTTATCAAGTACAAAACTATTCTGACTTTTTCAATGAGACAAATTTGTTGACTTAAAGGAAGCCTATTTATTTGAGAAAATGAACACTAAAAATAGATTTGGATTGTAAAGTCAGGAACGACAGAGGAAACACAATCTTTGGATTGGTGTCCATGTGGTTCTTTAGTGTCTTTCAGGGATTTAGTGGGATAAAACACGGCAACAGTTTGGAACTGGAATGTTCCCCCAAAGGCTCATGAGTTAAATATTTGGACATTAGCTTGTGGTGTCATTGGGAGGTAGCAGAGCTTTTAGGAGGTGGGGCTAGCTACAGGAAGCTAGGTTATTGGGAGCATCACCTTGAGGGACAATAGGGACCCAGCCCCTCCTCTCTCTTTCTTGGCTTTCACACTGCTACAAAGTAACTTGCAACTTGGGTCCACCATACACCCCTACCAAACATGATAATCTGTCTTACCACAGACCCAAAGTGACATGGCCAATGACCATAGACTAAACCACTGAAAACATGAGTCAAAATAAACCTTTCCTCCTTTTCAGGTATCTCAGGTTATTTGTCACAATGACAGAAAGCTGAGGTAAACAACCATCAAATTATGGCCCAGGGATAATTTCTCTCACCAAAGAGACATCTAAATCTTTTCCTCCATCCTCCACACCATTCTCCTTCCAAAGAGGCAGGTGGTGTTTCCACCCCTACCGATTTACACAATGCCTTCCAAGCTTATCCTGCAGCCAAAGCCCTCTTCAGTCTTCATTCCATGCCACCTCAGGCTTCACACCAGGCACTGCCAAGGATCTCTACTTTTGGGAAAGAGTCTTCTAAGTCGCCCACTACCCCAGTTTCTCTTGTTCCCCCACCACATCTCTGTGGCCACTTCTCTGTTCCCCATAGGCTGCTCCTCTTCTTTCTCTCCTACTTTCATTTTGCTGTTGTTCCCCAATTGCCCTCTAACCATTTTCACTACATGTTTGAGAAAAAGCATTAACTGCCATGAATCCAACCATGGTTTAAATCCAACAGTTCTAAAATTAAAATTCATTATCTTCCTCCCCAAACCAGCTCTTCCACTTCTTGTTTTTCAAATCTTGGGTAACTGCATCACTAACTACCAGTTGCCTGAGTTAAAAACACTGGATTCTTCCTAGGCCCTGTTCTTCTGGCTTCCCCAAACTTCACACAACAAACCACACACTTTCCAACACACACACACACACACACACACACACACACACACACGATGTTTTTTGAACTTTTTTTTTTTAAGTTGTTGATGGCCTTTTATTTTATTTACTTATATGTGGTGCTGGGAATTAAACCCAGGGGCCACTCGCATACTGGACAAGTGCACTACCACTAAGCCACAACCCCAGCCCCACACACATGATTTTTAATAAAGTAATATCAAGTTCACAACCCATAAATCCACCTGAAATGCTCCATCCTTCCCACCCTCCCTCCGGCTGTCATCTTAGTTCAGACTTGGTTCCCCATCTCCTGTGGTCACCTCCTAACTATCTCTCCAGCCCCCTGCACGTCTCCTCTACCTTCCCCACAGCGGCCAGAACATCAGTCACAGAACATTTGATTATTATATCAAACCCAATTTTAAAACTGCTGGTAGCTCCTATTGCCTATTTGATAGATTTTAAATCCTGCATTTTAGATATAGACTCAGTTATGGTTTAATTTTCAGCAAAAATATACCACCTTTCCTCAAAATGATTTTATCTTTATGGACCAGAAGATATCTCAATTCCTACCAGTTCTAAAATTCTAAAAAATATCCAAAGTAAAATAAGTCAACATTTGGTGTTTTAATAATATATAAGGCAGTTCTCATTTTATATTTTTCATAAGTATTTTATATATATATATACACACACACATATATATTTAAATTTAGGATCAGAGGGCTGGTGTTGTGACTCAGTGGTAGAGTACTTGCTTATTAGCACATGTGAGGTACTGGGTTCGATCCTCAGCACCACATTAAAAGGAAGGAAGAAAGGTAGGAAGATAGGCATTATGTCCATCTACAATTAAAAATATATTTAATTAAAAAATTTAGGACCAGCAAAGTAGTAGGATATAAAAATTAACACCCATAAATCAAAGGCATTTCTGTATATCAGTGACAAATCCTCTGAAAGGTAAATAAGGAAAACTACCCCATTTACATTAGCCTCAAAATAAATAAATAAAATACTTGGGAATCATCTCAACAAAAGAGGTGAAAGATCTATATAATAAAAATTACAGAACCCTAAAAAAAAAAGAAATCAAAGAAGACCACAGAAGATGGAAAAATCTACCTTGCTATTGAATAGGCAGAATTAATATTGTCAAAATGACAATACTACCAAAAGCACTATACAGATTTAATGCAATTCCAATCAAAATCCCAATGACATTCCTCATAGAAATAGAAAAAGCAGTCATAAAATTCATCTGGAAAAATAAGAGACTCATAATAGCCAAAGCAATCCTTAGCAAAAAGAGTAAAGCAGGTGGCTTCACTATTCCAGACCTTTCACTATATTATAGAGCAACAGTAACAAAAGCAGCATGGTATTGGCACCAAAGCAGACTGGTAGACCAATGATACAGAATAGAAGACACAAAGACTATCCCACGAAAGTAAAATTATCTTGTACTAGACAAAGGTACCAAAAGCATCCACTGGAGAAAAGACAGCCTCCTCAACAAATGGTGCCGAGAAAACTGGAAATCCATACGCAACAAAATGAGATTAAACCCCTCTCTCACCATACACAAAATTTAACTCAAATGGATCAAAGACCTAGGAATAAAACCAGAGACCCTGCGTCTAATAGAAGAAAAAGTAGGCCCTGATCTCCATCATGTGGGACTAGGACCCAACTTCCTTAATAGGACTTCTTTGAAGTAAGAATTAAAATCAATAATCAATAAATGGGATAAACTCAAAACTAAAAAGTTTCTTCTCAGCAAAAGAAACAATCTGTGAGATAAACAGAGAGCCTACATCTTGAGAGCAAATCTTTACCCCTCACACCTCAGACAGAGCACTAATCTCTTGGGTGTATAAAGAACTCAAAAAGCTAAGCATTCAAAAAAACAAATAACCCCATCAATAAATGGGCCAAGGATATGAACAGACACTTCTCAGAAGATAATATACAATCAATCAACAAATATATGAAAAAATTTTCATCATCACTAGCAATTAGAGAAATGCAAATCAAAACTACTCTAAGATTTCACCTCACTCCAGTCAGAAAGGCAGCTATTGTGAAGACAAACAACAATAAGTGTTGGCAAGGATATGGCGGAAAAACGTACACTCATATACTGCTGGTGGGACTGCAAATTAGTGCAGCCAATATGGAAAGCAGTATGGAGATTCCTTGGAAAACTGGGAATGGAACCACCATTTGACTCAGCTATCCCTCTCCTCAGTCTATACCCAAAGGACTTAAAAACAGCATACTACAGGGACACAGCCACAACAATGTTAATAGCAGCACAATTCACAATAACTAAACTGTGAAACCAACCTAGATGCCCTTCAATAGATGAGTGGATAAAAAAAATGTGGCATACATATATACAATGGAATATTACTCAGCAATAAAAGAGAATAAAATCATGGCACTGCAAGTAAATGGATGGAGTTGGAGAAGATAATTCTAAGTGAAGTTAGCCAATCCCAAAAAAACAAATGCTGAATGTTTTCTCTGATATAAGGAGGCTGATTCATAGTGGATAGGGAGGGGGAGCATGGGAGAAATAGACAAACTCTAGGACAGAGGGGTGGGAGAGGAAGGGAGGGGACATGGGGTTAGCAATGATGGAATGTGATGAATATCATTATCCAAAGTACATGTATGAAGACACAAATTGGTGTGAACATACTTTGTATACAGAGATATGAAAAATTGTGTTCTATATGGTAATAAGAATTATAATGCATTCTGATGTCATATATAAATAAACAAAACTTTTTTAATAAAAAATCTAGGATCAGAGAAATTATATATGTGGCCTAAGCATTTTACCAGCCTCGGGCAAGTCACATAACTCAAATCTCAAGTACTTCACTAGCAAAACTAGGATAACACCACCTACTTTGAAGGTTATTAAAGGGATTAAATAAAATATTTAAAAGGTACCAAGGCACATAGTTGATGCCTAGTAATTATTTTCTTTTTCCATAGAAACAACATTAAATATGACATATGCACTGGCTAAACAGTTTCCAAACTAAAAGAAAACCCAACTAAAGAAAATCCTATTTAACTCTCACACACTTAGCTCTAAAGCCCAGCTGACTCATGCAACATTCAACAACCATTTACAGTTGCAAGCACAGTGCTAATAGGGAGAAAGACAGACTTACTTTCTACCCTATGGAACAGGGTCTCATGAAATGACAAGACAAGTAAAATGCTGGGTACAAAGCCATTGATAAGAAAAGCTCTGGCTACTTAAAACAGGCACTTACAGGCTTGAGATCAGGAAAGAGATGTGTCTAAAGCTTGCTTCCTTCCATACCCACCATCCTACTTTAAGGTACTATTTTTAAAATGTCTGGAGCAGAGGTTTTAGAAGGGCAGTGGTTTTTTGTTGGATATAAGATAAGAGAATTCTGAAAGGACAGAAAAGAAAAAGGAAACCTGTAAGCAGTTTTAGGGAAAAATTATGAAAGCCTTCTCTTTCCTTGGGTCATCCCCAGAATGGCCCTGGCAGTCCAGATTGGTAAGGGAGATGGGGCAGGGGGCAGAAAGGGTGGGGGACAGAGGGGAGAAAACAAAAATCCCATCTCAGCAATGGAGAGGGAAAGGGAATTCCTGTGGGCAGACTGTAAATGAGGCCACATTAAGTTCTTTCCTTCATTATGTTTTTCCTTCTTTATGGCATAAACCACCTTATAACAACAATTCTGTGATGGGTTCCTAACAAGTCTCACCTGCAGAGTCTGCTTTCTTAAAATAATTTTCTATAACATCACAAAGCTTACATTCCTTAGACACTCCTTAATCTTTAAATTCCCACACTAAATAATCAATAAGTACACTAAATTACAATCTGTATCAAATTCATACTTCAGCAGTAATCAAGGCCTTGAATGCAGTTCAAATTAATATTAATTGCCAATGATACACAAAGCCTATATGGAAGGCACAGAGAATTATCCCTGAAAAGGGAACACCTAAATATATGGAGCAAGGAAGAATCTAACAAATCAAACTTTTAGGACTGCACAGTTCAATTTCCAACTAGGGAGATGTGATTCATGAAGGAAGCAGTCCTCCTAGGCTCTGAAGGAACAAAAGATCATAAAACAGCAGGAATAGGTGAGGCCAACATTTTCACATGGGGTAATAATAAAAACAAATAAAATGTGTCAAGAAAGTATATGATGTGCCCAAGAAAAATGTCAGCTCTCCTTGTGTAACTCAATCACCCCCACTTCCCTATGACATAGCATGATGTCACCAATCTTGGATCAGACTGCCTGGGTTCAAATCCTAACTCTACCATTTGGTATCATGTATGGCCTTGGACAAGTAACACAACCATTGTATGCATCAAATTTCACAACTATAAAATTGGGGTAACAATGATGGTGCTGACATCATACAGTTTCTCTGGAGCACAGAAATAACTAAGTCTAGCCTGACATCAGGACAAATGAATCTGATCAACAGTCTTATATGAAATGTACAACCATCTGACTACTTCCAAAGCATATGCATTTGCATAAAACAAACCTGAATTAGGGTAGTGGCTGCTGGGATAGACAGGAGGAACTCTGATTGAGACTGTAGAAAAAAGACATGCAAGCACACTACCAGCAAAGTGCAAGATGGGAAAGAGAAAGAAGATCAGAAGAACACCCTTTCACCCATCTACCAAAATATCTATATATTCAGTCACATACTATTTTTGATTCTGCTGTTCTCTGAACACCTAGAGGTTCTGGAGTTTGAAGGAAAGTTTGGAAGAATGTTGTGCAAGGTCCTTTACATATTCCTCATCAGGCTTTCATATCCTCTAAGTTAGTAAACTCCATAGGCTACTTTTCCATTAGGACAAAAATGAATACCCAAAGCATCATACATGGGTACACCACCAGATGAAATATACCAATGTTCAAGAATTCCAAGAGTTCCAAGGTTAAAAATAGTCTAATTTTTCCTGGTGGAATACTATTTCGAGTTTGGTGGCAAAAGAGCACAAATCCATTATTAATGATATCTGAAACAATGTCACATGGATTTGGCCTCCTCTGAGCTGCAATAGCTTGGAACACACCCACACACCACATGTAGCTTCTTTTCTTTCATCCCTGGATGAGGCTTGTCAGCTGCCACCCTGAGGGAGGTCCCATCACCTTGCAAGCAACACATCAATCAGGCTGTTCTATTCAATTGTTGTTTGATAGGTGGAGGCAAACATACAAGTCCATAAAACAAAAGATACCTTGCCTCTGTTTTTATTATTCATCCACTGGTACCTTATGTCCCTCAAGTATAATACAGGCCATTGTTCTTTTCCGCTTGAAACCTATAATACTAATTCCATATTTCCAACTACTTATAAGAAAATAATTTACAATTAATAATTTTGCAAGCTGAAGAAATTGCTTTTAGGCATGTTTGTAAATATGCATGGGAAAAATTGAAAGAAAAAAAAACCCTAAATGTTAACAGTGATTATTTCTTAATGACAGAATTATGAGATTTTTTTTTAAAGAGAGAGAGAGAGAGAGAGAGAGAATTTGAATCTTTTTTGTAGATGGACACAACATAATGCCTTTATTTTTATGTGGTGCTGAGAATCGAACCCGGGTCCCGCCCATCCTAGGCAAGCGCTCTACAGCTGAGCCACAATTCCAGCCCCAAGAGAGATTTTTTTTTTAACATTTATTTTTTAGTTGTAGTTGGACACAATACTTTTATTTCACTTATTTATTTTTGTATGTAGTACTGCAGATCGAACCCAGGGTCTTGCATGAGCAAGGCAAGCGCTCTACCCAGCCCCTGAGAGATTTTTATTCTTTATTCTTCATATACTTCCAATTTTTCTTAGGCATATAGTACCTTATAATCAGAAAATTTAAAAAGGAAATTTTATTTTAAGTTTTTAAAGCTTTTCTATACAAATAAAAATCTAACAATACTTACTTACCCCAAGTCATATACTTGGTCTTTCATTCAGCTAGATAAGAGAGTTCCAGACCAAGCCAAAGAACCACAAAGTTCCTCCATGCTAAAGGGTTCTTACAACTAACAAGTTGCTTAATGAGATTTTTTTCTAAAAGAGAAAAGCTTTCTGTTTGATTGCAAATACTTTTAGTATGTTTCACTAAAAAGAGCATTTATTACATAATTCTCTTAAAAGTTAACCATAAGGGTTTTTTAACATTTTTTTAGTTGTCAATGGACCTTTAATTTTACTTATTTATATGCAATGTTGAGAATCAAACCCAGTGACTCACACATGCTAGACAAGTGCTCTGCCACTGAGCCATATCCTCAGCCCCTCCATCAGGATTTTAAATAGGAAAAACAACAAATTTTCATCTGATGGCATATTTTGTTTGGACTCCGAATGTTAAAGATCACAATCATTGTACTCTAACTAAGCCTCAATATTCCATTAAGAGATAATGCACAACCCAAACTTCTGCACATTCTAAAGTAGAAATTAATATTAAAAGTCAGTAGGAGGTTAAGATAAAAGAGGGAAAAACTGCTATGTTCTTAGAGGCTAGCATATATCATGCGCACAGATTTCTCCTTCTGGCCAGTTAGCTTCCCTGGGAAGAGGCTAAGCTTACCCACGTGTACATCATATCTGTATCTAAAACCTTCCAAGTGACTCTTGCTGAAATGTGAACTTGAGAGAAAATACCAGACAAACCCCAAGGAGACTGGTCCATTAGGTTTTCACACAAAGAGATCACAAGGGTTAGCTGGAAGAGTCACAAATAAACATAATATCATTTTGTATGTTACCAGCTAGACTCAACAGTCAGTAATATGGCTTCCAGAAATAAATACTTAGGTGCCTGAGCTGCAATGATAACAGCCTTCTCAAACTCACCTGGGACCCGGAGACCTCTCTTTGTGGTGAATTTCTTCCTTCTCCCAACTCAGACACTGAGTTTGGGCCTGACATTGAAGATAATGTGGCTTTAGAAGTGGCAGTATGGTCTTGGGAGAAAGATGAGAAGGTCGGTGTAGGAGAGGGCAACCTCACCACACCTTCTCCTGCAGCTGCCTCGCTCTTGCTGGATGAGCTTGAGGCCAACTGGCTATTGTCAGGCTTCTGGGCAGGTGTGTTGAATGAATTATTTTGAATTCTCTTACTACCTTCCACATCTCCATTATACTTCCAGCCATCATCCATCTAAATAGGAAACACTGTTTTAAACTTGATATTCTGTTAGCTTTATTTTCTGCTTAAAAAACATTTACATGTTAAACCTACAAAAGTAAAATATACCTCACACAGCAAAGCATTGCTAAAAGCTTGGCATTCTTTCACACCAACAGATATATACTTTTATAAAGAAGAATTATTGTTATAATATAGGATTTCATACAAATTTCTGAAACTTGCTCTGCTTGTTTACATTACTCAAGGCCAACAGACAAAACTTTAAACTGATACCCCTAGAACCCTAAATTAATTCTTTAAATTGTTGAAAATCTCATAGTGTAGATGGCAATAATTCAAAACTTTAAAATTGTTCAACGTTTTTTGTCACTTCTAAAAAATATCACAACAAAATCCCATAGCTCTTTATAGTGGGAACTCCCCCTACACAATTTTGCTAGATTAATTATAATGATCAAAATTTGCATCTACATATATATCATATATATGCATATATCATATATTTTATATGAACATATATATAATTTCTAAAATTTAGGAATGTTAGAATGCCTATTTCTCTGCATCTTAACCAGCACTAGACATTTTCGGCCTTCTAAATCTTTGTCAGTCTGGTGGGTGGAAGTTTATACATCTCACTCTTGCTCCAATGAGACCAAACATGCTTCTATGTGTTTTATGTTATCAGCCATTTAAATTTCCTTGCCCTTATATTTGCCATGTTTTCTATATCAATTTTTCTATTATTTATCTTCCCTTTACCAAAGTATGAAAAAATTTTATACTTTAGAGATACTGACCCTTCATCTATAATAGTTTTCTTGACTCCATCAATCATCTTAACCATGATAATGACGTCCATCATATCAATTTATTTTTTTTAGTTGTTAATGGATTTACTTTGTTTATTTATATGCAGTGCTGAGAATCAAACCCAGTGCTTCAACATGCTAGGCAAGCACCCTACCAATGAGCCACAATTCCAGCCCTCAATTTAATTTTTATGTTGTCAATATGCCTATACTTTCCTTAATATAATGATCACAGGTTTCCTGGCAGGTTCACCTCACCTCAAATACTCCATTTGTTTTAAGTTATATTTTTTTTCTCTTCTCTATTGTAAGACTGTACATTGGCAGAACTAATAGGACTTTGCATATTAATGTTAAGACTGTATTGCTTCCTTTCACATAATTCAGATAAACATGCTGGATGTGTGATAATTCATTATGAGAAAAAATGCCGCAATATTGTTTATCCTTCAAAATCCCAACAGAAATATGTATCTTGGAATAAACTATTTTAATAATTTTATTCAAACATATCAAGTTCTAATGTGAGAAATAAGGATAAAATAGCAATCTGTATATAAACTCCTAAAATACTTAGGTTAAACTCCAGAAAATTGCTGTTTTATATGTTGAAAAGAGGTAGCTACTGGCAATTTCATATTGTTCAACCTCATACTTTACAAAAGCAGTATCTGACTTTTTTTTGCAGTGTGATGGGTTGAACCCAGAGTACCATGTACACTAGGCAAGTATTCTACTATTGTGCTACAACCTCAGCATAAAAAAATGTATTTGAAAAAAAAATAGTAGTTGAAAACAATAAATGCACTGCTTTAGCATTTCTCTTATTTGATCATTTAAAATGTATCCTCTCTACTTTCACTGAATTTAAAGTTCCCCAACTTTTTGCTCTTCAGAATAGACTAAATACACTAAGAGACATTTTTACCGTGAAGGATCTAGGGAGTGATGAGATTCCCCTTGACTGTGTGCCAAAAGGTCTCGGTGTGACCACAGATGTTAACCTGGCTGTATCAGTTTTCTGGTAACTTCTGGGGAGAGAAGATGAAACTCGAGTTGACTCTATTTGCATACTCAGGGAACGCTGAGAAGACAAAGAGGCTGGGTGTTCTGCAGAGCTTGTAGAAGGAAACTGAACTTCAGGTGCTACACTGTCCTGTCTTTCCATAAAAGTTATAGGCTCTTCTTTAGGAGTCTCAGGAGGACGTGTTGTTCCCTCTTCTTCCACTCTCTCGCTCTGGTAACTGGCTTCGGACTGAGTCAGCGTAGCAGGTAGCTCTTCATCACTCAAAACATCGTCAGAGGAATACATCCTCCTAGATGTAATTGTAGACTTTTGATTTCGAGATTCCCTTCACAGAGAGAGACACACCATCACAACAAGGTTAGGCATTTGACACCAGAAGTGGAGGGGCTGTAATTAAAATTTAAGTCATCTAGGACTAAAAACACCACTGACACTTAACAAAATAATCAACATAACACTATCAGAGTGTGGTGATGTATAATTTTTTAATGCCCCAACTAACAAAGGTTATAAGAAGTTCATTTTTTTATTATTAAACAGGCTCTCTATTACTTTTTCATAAAGATATTACTTTTGGGGGAGATCATAGTTTAACAAGGAAATTTTAACAAGGGGCTATTCATAAAATTTTATCCAAAAGCTATAGGTTTCCAAATTTGAAACACTATATATAAATAAATGACTGACAATCAATTTGAACCCTCCAAATCTGTGAATTCCTTGACAGCATTGTGAACTATTTGCTATATAAAATTTATAACATATTAGTAAAAGAGGACAAAGCACAAGCTTTAATGAAGATCCAGTCATTGTTTCATGCAGCTTGATAGAAATTCCATGGATAACAATAACAGACTAAAAGTAACTATTCATTTTTAAAGCATTGATGAAACATGCTCATCTAACATTTAGTAAGGCTAATTGTGTTGCATTTAAGGAAAGGAAATTGTTAATCGTTGGCTGTTCAGACACAAAGGAGCTTTGTTTAATTTCACCTGGCAGCATATTTCCTCTTTGACATTATTCTTAAAGCATATTTGCCTTCTCCAGAGCCTATAAATATCCTAAGATTTCACATAGTAACTGCTTTACAGGAGAGCTTAAATTTGACCTTTACCCTGCTATGCTGCAATGCAAAGAATAAATAAACCCATACATTAATGCTTATATAAGACTTCCTTTAAGATAAAATTTATATTCTATCACTAAAACAGAAAAAAAAACTTTGTTGTATTTTATACAATTCAGTTAAAAGTGAGAGCTGATTTTATTTGCCCATTCCATTCCTAAGTTCACTTTAAAAGGGCAAAAAGTAGTATATTTTCTGCACCAAATACAGCCAATAGCTTCACTTTGTGTGTGAATGTACAATGTGGAAAAAAAAGAAATACTGTCCACCTATATTGAATACTCATTCCTTTTGCTAATTCAAATCATTATTTTAGCATTTTTTAAACTACAGAGCAAAATCCTAGATGTTTCATTCCATACATGATTAAGTTTAAAATGGGTAAACACATACCACACCACACTTACACAAAACCTCCATTTCTAACACCAGCATCTCCAACCATGACCTGTCTATTCGGCCCTGTTACCTGTCCTGCAGCATTTCCTTAAACGTCTTGGAGCTTCTCTCAGACTTCTCAAGTGCTTGCTTTTCAATTTCTTCTCTCTCTTCTTTTTTCTTCTGTAGATCTGAAGTGTAACTTTTCCGACGATCTTTCCATCTTGCAAGGTCCTGACAGAAAATCACATCAGCCGGGTCATACCTGAGTTCCTACACACCCTTAGCAGTGAGAGTGCGCCAGAGGATCCTGTTACATCACCAAAGCCATTTACTCCCATTTGTGCCAAGGTGCCCCAATTTTGCTTTTTATAGCTGGTGTTTCTGTACCAAGCCTTTATCTCATGCATCTCTCTGAAAAAACTGACCTAATAAGATAGTTCCTGTTTTTGTTTTCCCAGAAACAAAATTGGCCAGTTCAGAGAGAATGCTAAATGCGTGTAATTAGGTGTCAAATTAGGCAGATCAGGAACTGTTACAAATTCATTTTTGTCTTACTCCAAAAACCTAGCTGTTATGTGAAAGGATATGTTTTCTAGTACAATGGAAACAATGTGTTAACTGCACCAGGTAAGTGCAGGTGCAGAATAGTCTCCTTTAACAGGAGCTCCATCCCTATAAACACATATGAATAAGATGTTGTTCCCCTCAAGAAACTCAGCCTGGAAGAGAGAGAAACACAAGTGAATAAAGTTCAGTAATGAGTGTGACAAGATTGCATGGGAGAGTGGGGGTCTTATATAAAGAGGGTTTAATTTTACTTCCATATGGGGAGAATTTGCAAAGTCTTCAAATTTGCTTCACTGGCCAGGGGAGACTCATATATAGGATGTCAAAGAGCGTACACTTCAAATGGGTCAAGGGAATATGGAAGATCAGGTAGCCACAAGCTAATAGCTATTTCCCATATCCCTAGAAATGTTAAGCTTAACCGAGCTAGCAATATCAGGACAGATAACCTAATCCTGGTTCCCCCTAGCATTTCCCTAATAGCCTAGGCTAGTTCTGACACTTAGGGGTTTAAAACATTTTGAAAAGTACAAACTTTTCTATGTCTCCAAACAGAGAAATCCCATGCTAAGGATTGCAAGAGGCATTCCTGTCCAAACAGAAGTGCATCCAAGATCTCAGACAAAGCCAAACCTCACCCCTAAGGCATGCAAAGTTTGATTTATACCCTTTGGGGGTAGACAGGACTATCCTGCTTCTAAAACAGCCTGAAATCAATATGAATTATTCCCATAAAGAACAAAAGGAGTGTGCATTTAGTCCTAGACAATAAGAGGCATGAATTTTCATATGACTTAATGGATAAAAACCCCTCAATACTTTTTATTTTCATACCAAAATATTCACCATGCATTTTGGCAAAGTGAAATTGAGTTACTGTTTCTTGACAATTAAATTAAGTTCCCAATAAAAGAGGCATTGGAATTTGAAACTGAAGTCAAGACAGGCTTCATCATCATTACAAATATTTTAATTCCTTTAAAAATTAAGATTTACTATATCTGGCCAGTTTGTTCATGCTACTATTCAACTCTCTTACCATAAAGTTGTCCTCAAACTATGTATAACTTATCTGTTTTTGTTCTTATTATTCTTTCCATTTATAACAATTACTCCATTCAAAAAATTTAAAAATTATACTTTATACTTTAGAATCAAAACTAAAACATCTCATTTTGATTCATACTAGATAATGCCTTCTTCAGCCAAAATATCACTCTTGGTTAATTTTTCCCCAATCTCCTTAATACATTTTAATAACCCTTTCATCTCTCCCTACTAATGCCAAGAGCTATGTTAGACCAATCCCAATCTTGAGCAAGGTCTTTTCCTATCAAAAGCATAATTAACAGTTTTACCCCAACTCAACCACAAAAGCCAGAAAATAAGCCCACTCTGCTGCAAGGAAGCAGCTTTGTATTTTTTGAAAACTCACAGAGAATATTAAGAACTAAATATTCTCTTACTTTTACCAGTGGTCTTTAGGATATGCAATAGTCACAGGTAAAACAGGCTCAAAACTCATTGGTGCAACTTTCTCCAGAACTGAATGCTATAAATAGCAAGAAAAACTCTCTCTCAAATATATTGACTCTCTTTCAAGAAAAGCAAATGCATGTTCTCCATTTCCCAATTTAATAATACTCACATCCTGCCATTTCTGATCTTGTTCTTTCAATTGTGATTTTATTTTCTGCATCTCCTCATAACGCAATTGACGCAAGTTCTGAACATCCTCTGCGCTGACGTCACTCATGGACTTACTCCTAGAATAAAAACACCCACAGTCACGAAGGTTTGCATGTCTGGTCTTAAGGTCAAAATGAAGGCTGGGCTTATATTTGGAAATTCCACCTAAATTTCTTCTGTACCACCTAGACACTTTCGGCGATAGTATCACCGAAAATAGCTCTGGAGAGATAAATGGTATTTTTCCAAAATGCAGAAACAAGAGCCTAGTACTCAACTTGGGTGTGAATTTTTTTGTTCTCCCTCCACCCCACACACACAAAATGGCCAAATTAACCCTGTATAAGTCTGACAACAACAAACATTATTATTATTATTATTATTATTATTATTATTATTATTATTCTTCCAACATTCAGACTTGGAGGCATCAATGCACAAATGGATAACTTTAGAAACAAAAGTACCAGTCACCAGAATCACCTATTTTCTACTTCCCTAAAGATAAGCTATGAAGGTTTGGCTGCATTTTCTGGGCACTCACTAAATAATTTAGTGATTACCTGATATTTTCTCCTCAAGTTCAATACCATGACTAGATGTGCTTCTACTTCTCAATGATTCTAATAAGACCTTCCCACCACAGAACTAGACTTGCTCTCAAAGGACCACGGGTAGTTTCTGGTAGCCAGTTAGAACCACCTCAGTTGCCATCTCCTTGATTAAAGCAGTGTTTCTGCGTTTAACTTGCAACCCCTGCACAAGATTTTGCTGAGGTTTAGCTCTGAAGAGTTCAGTCAGGCAAGAAAGCAATGGGCAGAACGGAGGAGGTCACAGGCACATGTCTGCTGTCAGTATGTTCCCGTTAACTACACCAGAGAAAAAAGGGTGTAAGAAAGGTCTCCCAGGAAAGAAGAGGTCAAGTCTGAATACTGAAAAGCAGTCAGAAATATGAGAGGGGGGAGGTGGAGGGAGGGGGAGGTTTTTTGTTTTTTTTAAAGGTGCAGTACCCTGAATGTCTTTTCCTATTGTGCTTCTGGGTTCATTTCACTGTAACTGAATACACTTTTAGTTACTGAAGTAACTCTACCTCATCTTGGTCACCTAAACTTTGCCTTCCCCATAGTTCTGCCACCATGCTTTCCTCATAATAGCTTGCTTTTAGCTAACTCAGGAATTCAACTTCCATGCAAATGACTCTTTGGTCTACAACTTTGGATCTGTCCCCTCCTTTGACTCATTTCTAACTGCTCATTTAATAATCACTTCTGCATGGATCTCACCTAAGCACCTTAACTGTAAAAGGGCCAGTTGAAATAATATCTTCAATGGATATTGTAAACTGTAACACACTGAACACATGGTTATTGTTAATGTAGCCAAATTTAAACCTGCTTTTCCTCTTGCCATGGTGAAAGGTGGTACCTCCCACCAAATCATTCATATTTGAAACCCAAGAACCATTTTCCACTTTTGATTCTCCCTTTTCCTCTCTTTCAATTAGTTATCAAGTATTCTCATTCAGTATCTCTTTCTTTCCATCTCTACTGCCAACGCCCTAGATCAGAGAACAGTCAACCTTTACCTAGACTTCCAAAGGAGATGCTTCTATTATCACCCAAAGAACGCCTTTCCTCAAATGCTCTCTCCAACTCAAAAGCTCTTCTCTGATATATATCCCTTTAAAAAAAAAAAAAAACTCAAAATATCTGCTGGATTAAACTCAGTTCCCCACTTGAAGTCTAACAGGCATCTCAAATGTAACTTGTCACAGAGTAATAACATTGCTCACTTCACAACCTGTTCATCTTTCACTTTCCTCATCTCCCATCCTTCCGTGCTTTACCCTCTAAATATCTCTAGTATTCTTCCTCCTCCACCATCACTACCTGGACCATGCCAACACATCTCCCATCTGGAGATTCATAATAACCTCCCTGCACAACACTTTATTCTCAACACAACAGCCAGAGAGATCTTTTCAGGTTGCACCCAGGTAATGGCATACCCTATTCAGCACTCACCATCTTCTTCCCATCTAACTCAAGTTAAAAGCAGGTTCTTCCAAGACCCACAAGGTCTGATGCTACGTGCTCCTATCCACCTCTCCAGGATCATATCTACCACACTTCACTCACTCTCCTCCTGCCAAATGGCCTCGCTGCTCATGTTCAGGCTTCTTCCTTCTCCCCATGCCCTTCAATCAGCCTAGAATACTCTTCACTTAAACATCTACATGGCTTCTCTCTAGCTTCCAGTCAACTGCAGAAATGTTACTTAGCCCCTCTTCCAGACTTACCTATCCCTAACCTCTTTTCTACATAGCATTTACTATCACCTGAGATGTATAGTTATTTACATTTCACCTGATTTTCCCTGTAAGATTATAAAATAGGAATTATATCTGATTTGTTTGCTGATCCTAAAAATGAAGGCCAATCGATGCTAATTGCTTCATAAATGTGTTAAGGATATTATAGCTCAAGCACTAGAGCAACTGCAAGAAGGATAGGACAGTGCTGATATGGAACAGATAGGAACACTTTCTCCAAGTGGAAGACTATTACCTAGAGAATAATGCTCTAATGCTTTATTTATATATCTTTCATGGTAGTTAACACTCAGCTTCATGTTATACAGTATGGGTTCATGCATCCTTAGCTTATCTCCCTCACAAGCTATATGCTGCCTTTAAGGAAAACACACTGACACAGCACAAGGCATGTAGGATACATTCATTCAATATCTGTGGTAAGAATGAGGTAAGTTTTATCATGTTTAATTAATCAAAATACACTAAATTTGAAATGCTTCTAATTTTTTCTTTGAGAAAGCATTAGTGCTCTCCAAAGTTTTATTAAGGATTAAAGAATAAATTTCATACATATGAGTGCACTTGTGAAAATACATTAATCAATCTATGTACTATGTATTTCAGTAGGTATGTATTATGGTGTGGATCTTGAATGTTGCCCTAAATAGCTCATGTTGGGTAATGCAGCAATGTTCAGAGGTGAAAAGATCAGATCATAAGAGCTATAACCCCATCAGTGGGTTAATCCATTTGATTGACTAATAATTCAAATTGACTATTGGCATGGCTACAGGGACAAGCCATCTTCCCTGGGGTTGTGGCTTTGGGGACTCTACTTGTTCCTGGCCCCTTCCTCTCTTTCTGTTTCCAAGGCTTCCATGAGTTGAACAGCTTTCCTCCACTTTGCCTTCTACCATAATGTTCTGCCTCACCTCAGGCAAGATTTCTGAAACCATAAGCCCCAAACAAACTTTTGTTCCTCTAAGTCATTCTTGTCAGGTATTTTGGTCACAGTAATGAAAAGCTAATACAGTAGGACCACACATAAAACTGATTTGTGTGAATTTGAGAATATAAATTCACTTTGAACACAAATAGAAAGGACACTATTTGACCGAGCACAACTACAAAATCACTAAGACAGAAAAAAATGTTCAGAACCAAAGCATGAAGGAAATCTGGAAACCCAATACATGAAGTTAAATACACTGTAGGACAAAAATGGATATGTTAATTCATACTTTATCATTTAGGGGACGAAGGCTGGATAGTGCAATCTGACACACAGTAAGCCCTCAGGACCTCCCATGGCTGCTGTCTCTTTACTCTCATTCTCCTGCACTGCAAACATTAACATGCATCTTCCTGTATAGTGTGCTCATCCAGGCTAAGGCTGCATCCTTCCTGCCCTGTACACCCAGTACATCCTCAATAGGAACACGGTGACAAAACATGGTCTGGAGTAGACAAGTTTCTGGAAAGGCAGGAATGTGAGCACAATTTGTTCCCTAAGATTATCAAGTTACCCACATAAAGCTAAGCATACTCCATAGGAGGCACATGAATCAGACAAGAGGGGAGGACTCCAGCCCAGCTTTCACCCACCATTCATGCAGCAGTTCACTTTTCTAAACCTCAGTTCCTTATCTGGTAAGGTGATTGTTATGATAACTGGATAAGTCTGTGCTGGTTGCATTTTTAAAAACTACCTGGGTGCTACATACCAATTCTTATTAAAGCAAATACGATTGCATGGGATCTCCTAAAAGCTAACTCATCAAGCCACTTTAAATGAGAGAAGTCAGCCCAAACCACACTGTTAAAATCTATTACTTTTAGAGGACAGGAATCTCTCAATCAGATCATGAAACTCTTTCCATCCTTATTAGCATTCACTGCATAATTACTAAACTTCTGAGGGTTTTACCATGTGCCAGCAACACTGCCAAGCAGTCTCTATGGATTATCTCACGGGGCAAAGCCCTAGTCCGGTTCTACCACTCATAAGTCTACATCCCTGGGAAAGTTGCAATCACTGTTTCTCCTTCTCCCATGTCTTTATAATGCAGATAACAACTACCTGTCTACCTCAAAGAACTGAAATAAGCACCAGAGGTAGCATCAGGAAAACTGGGAAAATAATAAAGGACTACACACATCTAGTCTGTTTTATTGAACAAAGGACTATTCACTGGTAAAACAATCATAATTCTCTCATAATTCATCTACCTTCTACAGTTGTATTTCCTTATTTGGAAAGGCTCCAATTTACAACTGCACTTGGATTTTTTCCAAAACAAATATAGGTGTAACATCTTGCCTTTTCAGTTACATAGAAAACTATATATGTGTACATGTTATATATGTGCATGAGCATTAATATATAATAGCATTTAAGGGGAAGACAAAAAGAAAAGAAAAAGTTTAAGTAAGAAAGTATCAATCATGAAACAAAATCACTCAAAGTATGATTCTCTTCTCTTACTACTCAAATTGCCTAAGATGCCCCTGGCATTTTATGGCCAGTGTTAAGGCATGTTATTTTAAAACCAATTTCAGGAAACTTATAGATGAATATATAAGAAGTAAGGGATCAAAAAGAATGAATATGAATCAAATTTTCCTGAATATAAAATCACTAATAGCTTTATAGAGCAAATAGAAATTCCAAAATACCAAGTTAGGGATTCCCAACTGTCAGAGGGAGCTATGAAAATACTTACTATGTACCTCTAAATGTATTTGTGTTAGGCACTATAGAAATCCTGTGGGGGGGGGGTAAAAAGCTAAAACCCATGTAAGTCTTTGAAATGACCATAAACTAGAATACAGCAACATAATGGACATTTTTAATTTATACATTTATCATGTAAATCATAGTATCATTACAGATATTTGAGTCAGAAAATTATTTGTTACAGAGTGCTATCCTGCATATGGCAGACCATTTAGTAGCATCCCTGGCTACAAAGGCATCAAATTCTAAAAGCATGCACCCACCTACAGTGTGTGTGACAATGAAAAGTGTCTCCTGACATTAACAAGATATCCTCTGGGGTGAAAACAAATCTCCAGAAAGTAACCCACATGAGCATTATTTTCCCTTCCTTTCTGCTATCTTATGTCTACAGAATCTTCTGGTCAGATCTTGAAATAAAGGAGAATCTATTCTTGTTGACTACAACTTCACCTTAAATCAGTGTTTATTTTCTAGGAGATTTAATGGTTTAATCACATTACAAGATTATTTCCATATATCCTTATAACAAATTTTTATCTGTCATTAACAACTTATGCCAAAAGGCATAATTTTCACCATATTTTCAAATTTCATAGAATGAGACCAATATAAATGCATGCAACAAAAAAGCACACACAAGACATGACAGCCACATATAAAGCATCTCACTAAAAATACACTGACAGGTGTTAGAGTTAAATGCCAACTAAAAGGCAAGCTTCAGGACTGAAGGTGTGGCTCAGTGACAAAGCATTTATTTAACATGCACAAGGCCCTGGGTTCAATCCCCAGCAAAAACAAACAACCAAAAAAAAAACAAAGCAAGCCAGAATTGAATTGCCTAAGAACTCAAAATACATTGCCTACTTCTCTTTAAATAGGCCCTAACCAAATAGAAAAGAAAAGCATTTATATTATAGGCAATTAGTTTTCAATTACAGGATGTTGAATAATAATAATGCTTTTCTAGGAAAATACAACTGGTTTAACATTGTACATATGTTCAGAGAAAGATCATTGAGCATAAACATGAAACATGTTGTAGATTAAAAGCCTACAAGTAATCTATTTGAATTTCCATTTTATTTTCATTGCAGAGAACAACTCAAGGAAAGCATTGCTGATAAAAAAAAAAAAAAATCCTGTATGTCAGATTTTACTTCAACTGGTCTGAAACACCCTTGAGTTTTCTAAAGACACATAATTTCCCATTATTAGACAAGTCATGCACTATTCATCAGTCTCAATTTACAGATTATCTTGCTTTTTTATGTGTAGCCTTGGCACTAAACTGCATAGGGACCAGCCTTTAAAACAAACACTGTCCTAGCCAAACAATAATCTTGGAATTGTCTACAGGAAGCATTTGCTGCTGCTAGCTATAGTTCACAAAAATCCTGTTTGTTGTTTCTTTTTGGGGATCAAATCCAGGGCCATATTCGTGCTAGGAATGCATTCTACCACTGAGTTCTACCCTCAGTCAAAGGTTTCCTTTTAGCCACACAACATTCCCTACACTAAGGAGGAACATGTAGTCAGTGAGGTGGTTAGGTATGTTTACTTACCCACCAACTATTTGCATTCTGGGTATTTGTAACCCCTTCCAGAAAAATAACTCTTCCTGAGACTTCCTTATGTTATAATATCATATGTAATTTACAAATGAAAATTCTTTCTGAAAGTTATTGAAAATTCTTGAAGCTGCAAAGAGATTTTTAATCAAGTGAAAACAGCTTTCCCACGATGAACTGGGAAGAGCAGATGCTTAACTGTCATGCTGAAGACTGTGGTTCACTCTCACAGATAAAAACGTTTTTGAGCACATAAGGATCTGGATAGGGGATAACCTGTTTTACATGGCACATGAAAACATACTGAGATCCTGATTTTTAAAATCAGTGGCTAAGAAGTACTTATAATAAGCTGAAGCTTGAAGAAATGGTAATCATGGTAGTGTAACAAGATTTATGGACTATCAAAATTCTCAAAAGTAGCAATTCTTAGACATGAAATAAATCCTGGTAGGAGAAGACATTTTGCACATTAAACTTAAACTATCTGACATCCTTAAACTTTATTCCTCTTGCTCCAAAACTAGTAACAATAAGTTACAGAAAGTTTGGTGGAAAATATAAGATATAACCATCTGGTGATTTTGTACTAAGAATGAATGACTTACTTTTAAGTTTCAGTTATTCTAGAAATAGAAAAAAATCTGGAAAGTTAGTTTTATAATATGTTATCATGTCTACCAAATAAGTAGAATTAAACATCAGTGGACCAAAACCGAGAATTAGTTTTAATTAGTCTTTGGAAAAGTAATTGAAAACTATCAAAGTTTTAGTTTTTGCAATTTTGGAAGTCCAGTTTTACACTATACAGAGCCATGTTATAACTCTCTACCCTGATTAGGAATCAGGGTAGAGGTATGTACTCTAATGGACGATCAATGCCACTCAACTTCCCCACTAACAAGCTTCCCGTGAGCTGAGTATATGAATTATGGCAATTGCAGGCATTCTAATCTTGAGTACATACTATTTTTTTCCATCACAGACTTTCTAAAATGTAGTTGTTTGAGTTTCAACAACCAGAAATCAGAAACGTAGTTTATCTGGCAATCAAATAATCTTAGACAAATGTTCTTATTACTTTTGAGCAACTCACTAAATTTGAAAAACAGAAAAGGAGATGGAGCTAATTTAAAATTTTTCAATACAACAGATATTATACTGTTAAGTACAGCGCTTCATGCAATAGGCACTCAGACACAGAAATATTACCATTAGGTTACAAAGTTAATTTTTTAAAACTTCCCATTTTAAAATCTCATGCACTGCATACAACACCCCCATTTAGTGACATGCCAGGACAGAAATGCAATGGCAAATTACAAACAACAAGCAATATGCACAGATTTATTTTTAATATGAACCACAAAAACTTACCCATTCTCACCATAAATCTTTTGAAAGAGTCTAAGAAATCAGAAAACCAAAAATTAAAAAAAAGTAACTTTTGCCAATTGTTAGTTTCTAATTGTTTAACAACTTTAACATGTCTAACTGAAGATGGGCAAATCTCAAAAGGTTGCTTCCTCAGCAATATTCTTGATCATGTACCAAGTTCTCATCAATCTCATATCTCAAGAAGCTAAGATTACGCAAAATACAGGTTTAACTTACTAAGCAAAAAAATCCATAGGAAAAGGCCTCCATTGTCAGGAGCTGACAAGTTAGATTTAGTCTACTAATTTAACTAAGCCTAATCAGATTTGTCCATCCCTAAATTCAACAAACAACAATTCAAAAAACAAACAAGTCGCCTAACACATAGATTATTGCCAAAATGGCCACAACTGCATACATGTAAAATTCAGCAGACAGTAAATAACATTCATGCATTTTAACAAAGTTTGAACTGAAGTTTAAGTTATAAATAAAAATATCACAAACTAATAGTCCAAGAAACCTAGGTCAAAAGCAAAAGTCAAGTTAAATGAAATTTGCAATGCCATATTTTAAGGGAAATATTTACTTCAAAAAGGCAGACATTCCAAAATATGAGAAAAAACATATAGAACCAAATGACACTAGACTACTACAGAAATGCCTGGACATGGAAATAAAAGTCTGTAAATATAACTGGAAAACATTTTTAGGAAACTTCATATTGCAGAGTACCACAGACTTATAGCTGAAGGTAAGATGTATGTATACACCTTCTTAAATATGCCTAAGAGATGTGCAAATATGGAATTGCACTTTTTCTACAAAATGACAAGTTTCTTAGAGCAAAATATAAATATATTTTTAAACAATGCTTCAAAATAGCACACATCATGCAAGGTTGAACAATCTGATGCTGTTTTGTACAAGAAAAGTTACACAAGACCATCCATTACAAGCCAAATCCTTGCAGAAACACACTCTGACCTCTCAACCATCAGTCGTTTCTTGTGCCTAAGTCGGCTAGCCTCCCGGATGGCCTCCCACTTCTGTAAGTCAGCCTCACTGCAGGGGCCAGGGGTAAAACTTATGGGAGGTACTGTAGTTCCCAGTTTCCAAGACTGGATCTTCCGAATCAACATGTCGTCTTTCTTCTGCCGATATGAAGGAACTAATATTCTACAGCTACTACTTTTTTCTTTTGATGGGCACGTCCTTTCAAGTACACAGAGAAATTTTGCTTGAATTTCTGGAGGCAGAGTCCAGGGTTCAGGAAAAGGGACTGGCTGGTATCTATCTGGGGCCCCAGACAGAGGCACTTCTTTCTTCTGTGCTGGAATTCGGCGAACAATCATGTCATCTTTTTCTAAATCTGGAAGTACAAGTTCACCTTCTCTACACTGCAAAATTATATCTCGCTCCACAGAATCATCTTGCTCAGAGAACCTTCCAAAGTCTTCAAAAGCTCGGAGAACATATGGGTTCGCATGGAAAGCTCCAGTCTTTCTCACAAAGAAATCATCATTTTCTAAGTCGGGATCCAGAGTTGGCATCTCAAAGTCATCTCCCCTACAGCCTGATGCATGAGAGAGATTCTTTCTGCGGGTTATGAGCCTTGGGCCAGAAGTGGGATCAATTTTGATATTTGTTTCAGAAGACAAGATGTCATCAGAGTATGTTTGGAGGGCCTGAAGTAATAAAAACTGACTGAAGCACAGAAAAAAAGGAAGGAAGAAGCTTATTAAGTTTGAAGAGAAAAGGTAATTGGGTAGTAGAGAGTTTCCATGGGTGAATTATTTTAGGGACTGGGGAGGGACTCTTGCAAGGAAGACAGACTAGCATTTAATGCCATCACTCATGACATTCCTGGGTACCATTTAAAGAAACAAGAGCAGGGTATACTTCCCTGCTGGGCACTATCAAGGCCAGGTGATGGGCCTAGGCCTAGAACTCAGATTGGGTACACCTGACACACACCACACACCACACACACACACACACACACACACACACACACACACACACACACACACACACACACACCCTCCTTTGTGCCCAATTCTTCATTCTATTAGAATGGCCTAATATTCTCACTAGAGAAGAGAGAATAACTTTGGAAAGTTTCAAGAGTTGGTCACCATGTACTTTATGCAATAGATACAGGTAAGAATGAAAGAAAAAATTAATTGCTCTTAAGTTTCATAAAAGAACATGATGAATTTTTTTTCATTCTCCCATAAGACTTACCCTTCCCAGTCTCTAAAGTTATTTCCTTTCTCCACATCTCCATACACAGCACAACTGTAAAATTAGGTAATCTTTTGGAAAGCCTTTTTGGAATGGCTTTCCAAAAGAACTATGTCACATGTAAATAATATACTCTCTGAAACATTATTGTGCTAATAAAGAACATTAAATCCTACAGATTTCCAAGCTGACATGCTCACACAGAAAGCAATATGTTATAGGTTATGCTTTTGTACTAAATATATTAAGTTTCCAAGATTGAGCATAGTCAGGTCCCAGGGTTAATGTAGCAGAAGTAGGCAGCAGCAGGTATCTGATGCCAGATCCCCAAACAGACTCAGGCGGACAGCTGCACCTGGGCTCCTCTGAGACTCCACTGCTTTTCCTCGCTGTGTGCGTATCCGGTGATTTTATGGCCTGTTGAGTAGCTAGTTCCAGCAAGAGTGAAGATCTCTGGCAGTTGCCATCTAGCCTATACTGTTCTCTCTGTATTCTACTAAAATTGGTTGAACCCGAGTCCTCATCCTCAGAATCTGAATACCTTCTACTGTAAAGTGACATGGAGAAAAGAAGGAGGGAGAGAAGAAAAGAATTGACTACTGAAATTAATGTCAAGCTATGACTACATACAGGAGAGCTTTTTAACATCCAGATTCTAAAGTTTAAATTTGAACACATGTTTTCAATTTTAGAAGTTCTACAGATGTTAGAGGGAAAATTAGATTTTCTCCATCTCACAAAAAAAAAAAAAATGCACAAAGAATGCACAGGTCAGGGTAAGGAATGAACACTGGAAGGACAGAAACACGCATAAAGACAAACCTGAATCCCTGAAATTCTTTATACCACGGTTTAGAGGTTTCCCTTTTTATTCTTTTCCAGTTCACATCTTCTGGAATCCAACATTTGGGAAGAAACTGATCAAAAGAATTCCCTGGATTTGGCATGACTGGACTTAGCTTTCGCACATACAGATCATCCTTGACAATGTTGGGTAACCTTGTTGGTTTTTCTTCTTCCTCTTCCAAGTAATGAGAGGAGTTTGAAGGTTCTCGGCCTGCTGCCCAATTCTCTGCATTGGTGCTTCCAGTTCTCCTCTGGTTACTGTTCAAAACATCCAACCAGGTTAAGATACTGCATGAGCAATCTGAACCAGAGCACATAAGGCACGCATTCCACCTCACAGTTTACAGCAGTGTGAAGAAAGCAAAGTAACTCCCACTGTTGTCACCACAGTTCCTAGAACAAAGTTAAGGTGCCATCTCATCCTAGTTAGAGAACAACCAGATACACACGGCTAAGGACAGTTAATTAGATGTTAAAAGAAAGACAAATTGCAGTTTGGAATGACTTTCTGAATTAAATCAACAGCATGACAGATATCCAGATCCAGGACAAATACATTTCTGACCTTGTCAGTGTGTGTAGCCCATAGGCTAATGTATCAGGAGAAAATATATGCGGACCAGAGTGGAGAGAGGTGGTTTTCGAAATGAAACTCAGGGGCCTCTTTTTCACTTGGAATCTGCGGTTGGCTAAGTCATCCAAAATCACATCAGGCAACCTTCGTTCATCCTCAGTATCTGAACCACTTTCAGAACCACACACCTCCTTACAGGAAGCTGGATATGAAAAATCACACTCTGCTCTGCTAATTTGATGGGGAAATAAAGGATTCTTTTCACGTCCACTAAGATCAACAAAAAAAATGGAAGAAAACACGGCAGCTCACAATGAACAATATTGGTCATCCAGTGCATTGAAAATACCAATAAACTGAAGGCACACACCTAAACAAGACCTAGCAGATCATATGCTGACACATGTTAACAGAACAAATATCTTCAATATATATATATATGACTAAAAACAGGTATAAAAAATTATCAGTATTGAAATTCATTATCTCTGAAATACATTTTAAGAACCATTCTTAAATACCACTCAAATTCACAAAGCTTAAAGAACTCCATCATCACATCACATTCCACTACCTTGAAAATGTCCCATCTGCCTCTGTGTAGACGGGGCTTGCCCAGCTTCTTCTGTTATCCTCATTTTTGTCTGGCTTTTTCTTCCTCAACGGTGCTGGCACATAGGATGGCTGTCTACTTTTGTTGGGTAAAAAACGATTGAATGGCAAAGCAGATTTTGGTTCAATAGCTGAAATCCTTCGATAGGACATATCATCTTTGTTAAAATCCTGCATTTTGAATGTAAATTCCAAATCTGTGTCACTTTCGCAACCTATAAAACAAAGCACAAGAATTTGTTTTATTCTTTAGATTATTCACTTTATTAAAACCCCTCAGCCTGTCTGCTCTATCTTTCCCTTGGAAACCCAGTGCTGCTACTGCGAACTGTGGGAAATATTTTTAGAAATTGTCACGAAGTTGTGATAAGATCCATTAGGAGGAACTTGCTTTGCATACTGAAGGCACATGCAGTACATTCTTCTGCTGTCGCATATTCTAAGCAGAAAAAGTCCCTATTCACTGCTGAGCCCCTCCTTCCCAATCAACTTTGCCTCCAGGATCTTTCATCAAATTTGTCAAAGTAATATATGTGAATAAAACCTAGCAGGAAAGTTGCAGGTGCTTAAAATGAGATACAAAAGAAATTCTAGGGAAACTAATTTAAAATTAAAGCACACATCTTTCCAATGTATGTGAGGAGAGAAAAGGGGAGCAGGAATAGAAGTAAAAATACACAAGATAGTGAAGGAGTATGACGAATCCTTATGAGACCCCTATGAATACAAGAGAGGATGGACTGGGTGACATCTAAAGTCCCCAAAGAATCTCAGGTCATATGCAAATGAGAGCACAGAACTTATGCTACTTCTTGTGACCATGGAAATTACAGTGGGAGTCTCCTATTTTCTTCAAAATTATTTAAAAAGAAATTCAGAAGGATACACTTTAATACATCTCAAGTTCAGATAAATATATAAAATATACCTTCTTTAAAAAAGAACATAAACCTACTCTTTTAAAAGCACAGAAAAAAAAAAGAGAGAATAGAACAGTACAGATTCAGAAGTCTCTTTCCGGCCTTCTTTTCATTCTGCCTGGAGAACATTTGTAAAGATGGTTTTCAAGTGTTGCTTCCCACCAGGGTCCCCTCCCAAGACTGGCTAAGCAGGGCACCCATATCTCCAGGCTCGGCCATGCACAGCAGCAGAGGTTAGCCAAAACTAAAGGCAGCCTACTCTCCTCTTCCTGCCCAGCAGAAATCTACAGTGAATAACTCTGAGAATAGTCCACAGGAAATGGTTACAGCTGTGACAAAGGCACAGGGTAAGGGAAATGAAAAGGAAGAATGCAAGGCAGCTATGCCCAAGAGGGTCAGCCAATAATCTGATGCTTTTTTACTACTTCCTTTAAGAAAAAAAAAGACATTTCTCTCATTTTAAAAATGTGTGCCAATGAATCCTACTAAAATATACATGTGAAAATTTAAAATCACAGGCTATTCTACTTTTGAATTTTTTAAGTTAAAATCTTTTTTTAACTCAGTTCAGTGTTCTGCAGAGTTTTCATTTGCCTAAATATCATCTTGATGTAAGTTTTCATACAAAACTAGGAAATTTTACTTTGCAATTCTTATCCTAAAAAATCCCAAATTTTGGTGACCATCAACTACAATCTGGTGGGTAGCAGAATTTTAATAAACCAATCTCAGAAATGGTTTCTTATCTTGGTACTCCCCTGTACCTACTAAAGTATGAAGGCCAAGACCTCCAAGCTCTATAAGCAAGATTTGTCTGCAACACATTTCAGCAATAGGGAAGTTGACTGCAGACCTCTGCTTTTGGTTACACATACCTGACTAAAGAAAAGGACCTAGATCCTACACTAGTGCCCACCACACTGTAAGGACTGAAGTCTGGATATGCCCACAAGCCCCTTTTATTCTTCACTGATTAGATACAAATTTAAATACTGCGTTTTGCAGGTTTTCCAGTCATGACAAAGTAATCTAGTGGGTTGCAAATTTTAGCCTCAACATTTATAATTTTAATCATTCAGATGCATTATAAACTTCAATTTATTTCCTTAAAGGTATTATAATCATCATCTGGGTTATAAAAACGTCACACCTAGACAGCAAACGGCCAACAATGCACTAATAATTATAAATGTTAACTGCTTAAATAGCCACTCACATTTTTTAAATACTACTTACTACTACTACTATCACCATTACCACAACTCCTTTAAGTGATAAAGAATTTAGTTTTTGTTCCCATGCTTAATTTTTGAAAAACGAATTCATTTGATGTAGAGTTGGAAAGTTTTCATAATAAAATCTTAGAAAAAAGCATTTACAATATAAAATAATATTCATAACAAACAAGCAAAGTGAAATCCCTAACAACTGAGCATAAATTCCCAGACAGAATTCAACCCTTCATCATCATGATAGTGGAAGCACAAAAATATCTTAAAAGAAAAAAAAAATGTTGGTGCAGTATTGGAGATTGAATCTAGAGCCTCAGCACTGAGATTCATTTTCCCAGCATTTTAAGAAATTTTACTTGTAGTTTCCAGTAGTCAATTCAGAGTAGCTAAGTATTTAGTCAGAAATTGCTGACACTAACTAGTAGCCACAGGAATAAGACATGCATTTAAATAACTGATTTGACCATAAGCTTAGAATTTTGCAAGAAGGTCCCTCCCACAACAGAAAGACTGCATTACCACTGCTCCTTTTATGCCTTCTCTGTCCTGGGTTAGCTCTGACCCTGACATGACCAAGAGATAGATATTCTCTCCCACTACATTAGGTACTCTAAACAGGAGCCTAAAAATCTATCGAAATATAATTATTAAAATATTTTTGTTTTTTCCTTGAGTTTTTAATCCTTTCTAGTAAATTAAAAGAAAGAAAGAAAATTACTCAGCAATGAAACCAGACTTTTTTGCAGAATCTTATAATATAGTTAAACATCAAAGAAGAATATAAATATCAGCTGATAGGCCTCATATTATTAGGCCTGGAACAAATTATTGCTGACAAAACGAATCACAGGAAGCTGTCTCCTCACAGTCCTGTCCAAAAACTGCAGAAAAAATTGGAAACTATTAACATTATGAGGGAAAAGAAAAATTATGAAACCTCAAATATATTTAAGACTTTCTTAACATTTACTTCAGGTGAAATTTTTGCCTAGTTTTATTGTTTTCCTACTCCTGTTCCAGTTTTTTAAGTAATAATTTGACAGCCAAAAACATATCTCACCTTCACGTCCTCCTCTCAATGTGATATCTGAGGAGCAGCTGGTCAATGATCTGGACCCCAAAGAGTCTAAGCTTTCAAAGGAATCTTCCCTCTTCTGGCTGCCTGGAGGAGCAGGAAATTCTCCTCGGTCAGAACACCAGATATCACCGTAGCCACTGTCCCGGCCACTTCTTTTCAGGCAGCTGGAGTCTTCAAGTGCCTAAAAAAACATTTTATAAAAAATAGTAAGCTTGGGCTGGGGTTGTAGCTCAGTGGTAGAACACTCAACTCACATATGGAAGGCACTGGAGTCAATCCTCAGCATCACATAAAAATAAAATAAAGTTATTTTAAAAAAATAGTAAGCTAGTATGAACTTCCAAAAACATAAATGTTTTGCTTCTTTGCTAGATAAGGCAATGTGATTTACCTATTGAACATAAGAAAAGAGCTGATAAAAATCAGAATATACATCTGTAATTTTACGACCTCTGAAGTATTCCCAGGCCCTGTCTTAAACCTAAGAGTTGTTTTATTGGCGGGAACAGCTAGACATCACGATGTCTTTGTGATTCCTTTTTTTTAATCGCCTTTTATGTATGTGATAATGTAGAGCAAAGGAATAGACAAAAAAAAGAATAGACATCTGTAACATTTTCCCCAACTAATATGATAAGGAAGTATTAGATGTTTAATGTGATGATTAGGAGGCAGTTGACATTATTTAATAAAGTAGTATGATCCATTAAAAATAAGGAAGAGGGTATAGTTTAATGAACAAAAGTTCATTGAAACAACAGAAGTCAATGATTATTTACAGTTCTCTGACAATAAACATGAAAGGAGTCAAAGAGAAAAACCAATTTCAATTTAAAAATCCAAATGGAGATAAGTCAGTAAAATTATTCAGTCTATCTCCAGGAAATATTTTGGGTGATTATGGTAAACATAAAAGAATTAATAAAGTTCTTTAAGTGCATTCACCACCCTCAACCCAAAATAGCTAAAGGGGGGAAAAAACAAGAACTATGGCTCTACAGTATCACATGCACAAAAAGAGATTTTAAAAAGGAATCATAAGGCTGAATGTTTTCTCTGATAAGTGGATGCTAATCCATAATGGAATGAGTGGAGGAACTTTGGATTGGCCAAAGGGAAGGGAGGGGAGGGGAAAATGGGATAGGAAAGATGATAGAATGAGACTGATATCATTACCCTAGGTACATGCATGATTGCACGAATGATGTGACCCTATTTTGTGTACAATTAGAGAAGTGAAAAATTGTGCTCCATTTGTGTACAATGAGCATTCTGATGTTATATATTAACTGATTTAAATAAATAAATACATGGTTTAGGACAAATAAATAAATAGGAATCACAAAGACATTGTTAATGTCTAGCTGTGCCCACATCAGAGAATTCATTGATTTTCACCAATAATAAAACCTAGATTTGAGGTACTGGCAGCTAGGTTGTCTCGCTTGCTGAGTCAAGGGAAGCATACTTATTCACAAACATGTAAGACTTATCTCCCAGCCAGGTGTGGTGGTACATGCCATCCCAGGAAGCTCAGGAGGCTGAGACTGGAGGATCACAAGTTCAAAGCCTGCCTCAGCAACAGTGAGGTGCTAAGTATCTTAGACCCTGTATCTAAATAACATACAAAAAAGGGCTGGGGATGTGGCTCCATGTTCGAGTGCCCCTGAGTTCAATCCCTGGTACGCAACCTCCCCCACAATACCCAAAAGACTTATCTTCCTTGGAACTAAATTAAACATTGGTTTGGCTCATCTAAGAGATAGAAATACGACAAATATTGTAACCTATAGGTTTGTAAATTATACAGAACCTAATCAAAATAACCATTTTTAATTAACACTTATAAAATTTAATGGTAAAATACAACTGGGTATTTTAAATATAAATTTAACTTAAGTAAAATTTATAAAGTTCTCAGCATAGTCCTGACACTGCAATCAATGAATACCTAGTAATTACAATTTTTAAATATAGTAAAGGTAATTTTGTCATTATAGTAAAAAAAAAATCAGTGATATTACTTACAGATATTACTTACTAATAGTTTAAAGAACCTAGGAATAACTAACAACCAAATGTAACATATGAATCTTGATTAAATCACAATTCAGATTAAAGAAAAGAGACTATGAAAAACAGAAGACAATTGGGAAATTTAATATGTCCTTGATAATAAATAATGGGGAATATTTATGAGATTTCTTAAATATATACATTGTGGCTATACAGAAAAATATTCTTAGGAGATGCATACTGAATATTTTGGGATGAGATATTTCCGAAATTAAGATGGTTACTTTAAAAACATAGATGAGTGGGTAGAAGCCAATATAAAAATCTTTAATAATTGAATCAGATGATGATTTCCTGGGCATTTGTCATATTACTTTTTCAACATGAAAAAGGTGAAAATGTATAAAAGAATAATTAGCAGCTAGCTCAGGCATGTTTTTGACTAATAATAGAACGATGAATTTCTGAATCAAATGTTTGACAAGTGTTTAAAACGCCAATAAGGGTCTAGTCGATTTAAGAGAGATTTCATAAGCTTTAGACCAGGCATCCTGGCATGAGTTCCCATCCTGTCATGAAAACGCCAGCACCTACCTTATACCCTGCCCCTAAGAAGATGGGGAAATGAGGCCTAGTGCTGGTACCAGAATGTTTCACAAAATATGAGAGTAACCACTGTAAAGTAAATCTTCAGATCCATCAAGGTCTTTGTTTGGCTGTACTGGGCATTCTACCCATTGAGTTCTACCCCCAGTGTATTTTTTTTTTTCCCTTGAGATAAGGACTCATTAAGTTGCCCAGGCTGGCTCTGAACTTGCAATCCTTCTGCTTCAGCCTCCTGAGTAACTGGGATTACAGGCACACACCAGCAAGCATGGCTTCATCAGTTTGTTTTTTGTTTTTTGGTTTTTTTTTAACACATACTTTGAAACCTAAGAGCTAACATGGCAAGATGAAATTTAACATCATAAAGTTAAAGCTATTGATGATGGGCTACCACAGTTAAAAGACAACCTGAGTATGACCTTGGAGTTTGGTTGTTTTTTTTTTTTTAAACCATTTTGTTTGTTTCTTTGTTTTTGTGGTACTGACGATTGAACTCATGGCTTGGTTCTAAGCAGGCAATATGTCATTGAGCTATATTCCCAGCCCTTGAAGCTTGGTTTTTGAGGATTTCACCCTACAAGTCCCCAAAATGAGTCACCTTCAGTTATGACACTAGCACAAGTATTACACCAAGTATTTTTTAATTGATACAATGGACTGGCCTTAAGCACTATCTAGATGGAACAGAATGAATGTAAAACAGGTGACATGATCACATGCCTCTCATGCCTATTCCCACTTAGTAAGAATGGAATAAGAGAACCACAGCTATCTACCAAAACTTTTTTGCCCACTCTGAAAGACACTGGTAACAGGAAACAGCATTTAATGAAGCATTCCTAGCATAAACACTATATTAAGATTATTCAACCTGAGTCAGACTGTCATAAAAAGTTAAAGAGCATTACTTCATGGGCCGAAGTTCCACATCATTCTTTTTTGTTTTTTTTTTTTTGAGAGAGAGAGAGAGAGAGAGAGAGAGGGAGGGAGGGAGGGAGGGGGGGGAGGAGGAGGAGGAGGAGGAGGAGGAGGAGGAGGAGGAGGAGGAGGAGGAGGAGGAGGAGGAGGGAGAGAGAGAGAGAATTTTTAATATTTATTATTTAGTTTTTGACAGACACAACATCTTTGTTTGTATGTAGTGCTAAGGATCGAACCCGGGCCGCACGCATGCCAGGCGAGCGTGCTACAGCTTGAGCCACATCCCCAGCCCCCATGTCATTTTTAATTGAAAGTTTCCTTAGCTGAAATAATTATAAAGCAAGGCTCTCCCTGTGCCCAAAGCCCTTTACAATTTCTCCACTATCCCAGACAGCTGGGTTATTTGCTATGGGAGTTTTCTCAACCCTCTTACAACAGGTATACATGATAATATCTCACCCTGAATTAACTGATATACAAGGAATTTGAGTGAAGTGCTTTCAACTCTTTATAATAAAAAGAAGAAAAAACATAAAACCCCCAAATTTTTTGACTCTGTAAATTCCATTTCTCTCTAATATATGTGGCTGAACTCAGGCAAAATCATTTTTAAAGATAAGGAGAAATGTAGGGAAAGGTGAGTATTTTTATCCTGACCCAAAATTTCTATCTTCCAATCATAACTAATATTTATTATGTTTTTTTACAAAGTGTCAGAGATTAATTTTAAAAATGCCTTACTAATAGAGCATCATTTAATCATCAGAAAAACCCCTAAAGCATCTACTCTTAATGTTTTATTTATTTTTTACTACATATTTTCTTCTGACCCCTGTCAGTTCCCCTAAATAAATATCCCACAAAGAAATTAGTTTTCCACTTGGACCTTTTATAAATGAAGTCTTGGCAGAACAACTGTCAGTCCTGGCACTTGATTCTTCTCAAACAAACCTTAAACATTCAAAAGGCTGTCACACAGGTTCCCAGATATGAAGGAATAGAAATGTGTGTAAAACCAAGGATCCTAACGTTAAAACCTTATCAAGTTTCACTTAGCATTCACTACTCTTTTGGAAATAAAGGCAGTATGGTGATACTGGAATACTGACATTAGTGATAATTAATTGCCCAAGAATACATTAATATAAAGAAATTTACTTCGGTTAATTTTAATAGTCCTGGAAATGCCTTTCTGCTGCAGGCTAAATTCATAATGAGCATAGAAATAAGTTATACAATATGTAAGAAAGAAAGTAAATGTGCATGTCATCAAACTACCTAAAATTAAGAGAGAAATTTATGCCTCAAAAAGTGCTCTGGAATAGGCTCACTGACTCTTGGTGGTAGTATATAAAGCCAGCAAAGACTAACAATCCTTTCTACTCAGCCCAGTCTAGAGAAAACACATCCCACCATTATTTGTCAGAGGGGAGGAAGAGAAGCAAAAGAAAGGAGGAGGAGGAGAAAGTGATAGTGTTAGCTGTAGCAGTCATTTTATACAAATGTAGTTTCCTTACCTTAGTCAGAGCTTGTCCTAAAAGCTTCTCGAATGCTTTCAAATTAAGATAGGGACCACTGTAGTAGGGGTTATTTTGTGTTTTTCTTCCCAGCCAGTACAATGTTATCAAAACCTTTGAAAAAAAATTTCATGAACAAATCAGTCTATTTAGTAAGCTCAATTCAGGTGAATACTCAAGATAAAGGATAGTTCATATTACTCTATGGCTTAAAGTCCAACTCCCTTAAATTTATGGGAAGGAAAAGGTTCATTGAAAATCTTAATTATAGTGTGGCACAGTGATGCATGCCTGTAATCCCAGTGGCTCAGAAGGCTGAGGCAGGAGGATCATGATTTCAAAGCCAGCCTTAGCAAACACTGAGGTGCTAAACAACTCAGTGAGACCCTCGCTCTAAATAAAATATAAAATAGAGCTGGGGCTGTGACTCCATGGTCAAGTGCCCAAGAGTTCAATCCCCATAACAAAAAACAAAAAAAAATCTTAATTATTATTGCTAGATTATAAAAGGAAACCATAAGAAACTTTTAAATCCATCAATATTTTTTTTTCAGCAGCTATAGAATGAACACCTAAAATCAATAATTTTCAGCTTCCATGATGATACTATGAAGCTTTTTAAAAACAAAGCTGCCACTTTAGACATTCTTCTATGCAGAATATTAAGGACATTATAAGTCTACACTGAACACAGAATCCTTAAATATTACGTATTCCCCTAAAGTCTGTTATGACGGTTTTCTACTTGCTCCCCTAAAAAAATTATAAAATGGATCTGCCTTTACCACATTAGTAACTTTTAATAACTAGCTTCCAAAATCTAGCCTACTCTCTTATACTATGAAGTCAGAGAATATAAGTTCTAACCATGTACTGCAATACATATATTTAGTTATATTTACAGTTTATGACTGGTGGTTTCCATGTAAAATTTAATTGGAAAAAGGATGCAGAGTATTTTTTTAGTTCTATTACTTCCCTAAGGATTATCAAAGTAAAAACTATAATGCTTCATTAAATATATCTTACATTTTTCAATCTTCTATCAGTCTCTTCTTGTCTGTAAAGAAAAATAAAATATCTATTAAGTAATATCCATGAACCTTAAATTAATTGTAACTAGAAATTCATTTTTATTCTTAAGTTCTATGAATATTAATATCACCTGGTAATTCAGAAATCTTAACAGCACATATTACACATGAGAAAAATTTTCCATGTTTATTGATTTTACTAAATATAACGGTTTTCTATAAAAAGTAATTTTTCTTCATTTTACCCAATATGGTCTTATTTTTAAAATGTTATTTAGATTTTTGCATTCTAATTTTAAACAATATTTAAATCCAATGGTGGGGGGGATCAATGTGTGCTTAGGACAGGAAAATTGGGAAATAAAGAAAAAAAAAATCTTAGGAAGATGGAGCGAGGGGAGAAAGCAGGCACATGCTGACATTTCTCCTTCACTGTCCACAAGGTTTTGCACTCAAGTTCACCAGAGTAAATGGCTCAGAGATCATGACCCTAAACATGTTGAAAGTCCAGTTTAGAAAATGGCTAAGAACCTCCTCCTAAAAAAAGTCACTAAGAATCATGGGAGTTTGGCTCACCTATAGGGCATGATATTTAAGGGAGAAGTTAAAAGGAAGTAGAATATCACCTCAATGTGGAAGCAGCAGCGATTAACTATGAACAAAGAGTAGGGTCACCCTAAAACAATGGGCTTTGTGTCAGACACACACAGGATCAATGTGAATTCAGAGACCATAGAAAGCCTGAACTAGATGGCCTCTAAAATGGCTTTTCAGCCAAACTACAAGTGATACAACTATAAAATAAAAATACAATTACAAAATAAAATACATTGATAATTGTATACAATTATCAATATGTTTGTAGAAGACATATAATGGGCATTCACAAATATACACACAGAGGAAAAAAAAAACAAAGGGTAAGTTTGGAGTGCACAGAGACAATTATTTAACTTTATCTTTGAAACAATAAGTGAGGCAACTGTGATTATTTCCTTTCACAGAACAAATATGAACTTAAGAATAATATACATCTCCCACCCAACCCCAAAAAGCATCTCAACAAAAAATTCATGTTCTCATATAAATACAAACTGGTACAATTATTCACATTCTTAACCCGCTTGGTGATATCTATTTCAGCTAAACACACTGACAATTCACAACCTCGTAATTCCATTTCTAGGTAATTCCATTTCTACGACAAAGCCTCTACTAATTTATCAAAAGTCATATGCCAAGGTCTCGGCTTGGCACAAGATTCACGAGGCACCCACAGCTTTGTAGGTTCAAACAGCAATTCTTTATTCCCGCTCTCACACCGCCTCCACACAGGTCCAGGGGCAAACGTGTTCTCCATCTCCCGCACAATTCACCTACTCCACGAGGCTCTCTCCAAATCCCATTTTAATCTCACGAGAACTCAACGGGAACAAGCAACAGGAACACCCTAATCCCAGCAATAACCTTCAATCTCCAACTTCCCTAAAACCCATTATCTTAAACTGGCAACGCCTTAAACTCAAGGAGCTGGTTACTTCCTCAAACCTGATCAGCTCTAAACCCGGATCCGCCTTGGTCCTTGAGCAAGGTCACCTTATTAAAGCATGCATGCAATGTCCCATCGAATGTCCTCTAAGCAGCATGGGGTACGCTTGGCAAGGAAATTTCCATGTGTCATTCCTACTTGGTAATGGCCCTCAGCAGTCATATACAAGAATGTTTAGAGCAGCATTATATACAACAGCAAAAACTGGAGAATTCGATCTTTAACAGAGCAAGGATTATGGGATACCCACACAATGAGAACAAACAATCTCCAAACTATTTTCAAGTAACTGGTACAATCTCACAAACAACGAGAAGTTTAAAAAAAAAAAAAAGTCAAGCACAAAAACCATACAGATTATATGAATGAAACAATATAAAATAAAAACCAGGCAAAACAAAGATATGCTATTAGAAGACCAGATAGTGATTATCCTTGTGGGAGAGAGTGGCAGAAGTCATTGGCAGAGTGTGGGGCTATCAGAATGCTAAAAATTTATAGTTTGCTCTAAAAGCTGGCTACCTATGTGTGTTCAGTTTCTAAATAAATATGTGAATTGTACATTTCCCATATGTATACTTTTCTGTATATATATCTACTTCAAAAAAAAGTAAATAAATAGAACAAATTTCTTGGCTTGAATGCTCACACTGTCTCTTGAGTAAAAAGAAAATCATCTTGTAAAAATTAATAGCAGTTCATTTTGGAAGTAGTTAGTGGAGAAAGTCACAAGAAACTGACAATAAAATAACAGTTATAAACTCATACCCCTTACTAGATTAATGACTAACACACCCAACTCTAATATTAAATTATCCAAAACATGAAAAAAACATCAAAACACAGTACAAAGATGTATTAATCCAAAAGTTGCCCCACTTTTATCATAAGTATATCAGAGTAGAAGGAGCAAAAAGCCCTCTTAAACCCCTGACCTCCTTTGCACAGCCCTCAATAAGTTTCCAATCCAACAATCTCATCTGCTTAGAGCTATTGGTCATGACACAGCAAGCACTGCAAGTACAGGGTACTGCTTATTGTGTTGTAGACACTCACTATAGCAGTGACTTTGGCATTATTGCCCTCATTCACTTTACCTTCCTTCTAAATATAGGAATTTGCAACATACTCTTGAACACAGCGATACACAGGCCAACCAAATTAGTGCCCTATCACTGAAATGTAATGCCAGGAATTCAAGTAGTCAATGATTTGCTGGAATAAAGAGAGTTCATACTGACACACAACAAATACCCCACTGCATGATATCAGGAATCAGGAGACTCCTTTGCCTGGGATAACCCCGAGGCACAGCCCCAAGGCCTTTTAAATAGAACAAGTGTGAGGGTGGAGAAGCTTAGGGTTAACAAGACAATGTGAGTCAGTCATATTTACTGCACAACCAATCCATCAGAACCAAAAATGAGGTAGTCCTATCATCAGAGTAATTCTCCCATAGCAAATGCATCCATAGTTGACACTGATTAGTACTAGTTTTAAGGAGCAAGGGGTTTAGAGTCAGATCTGGGTCTCTCTGGCTATACCTGAGTTATCAAAGAATAAGTTTCCTTCTGGATAAACTGGGGCTAATGCTCCCTATTTCAATAGTTAAGGAGGAATATACACAAGTACTTAGTAGAATCCCTAGCCTCCCAAGGAAGAGTTCATCAATAAACAGTTCTCAGAATTGACAGTATGTTACATGACACCAAGGCTCTCTTATTCCCACTCTGCATATAGAGCCTCCTAGTGAAGTCAAGTAGGACCCTGGTATTCAAATTCCAACTTGCCTGCCTAATTCCCATTTTTACCCTGACTTTCCCTGCCCCAACCTTGGTTTTTACAACCATCTACTATTCGAATTTATTTTTTATCTTTCTCTCTTCCACTAGAATCCAAAAAGTTTGTGTGGTTTTGTTCACTGCTATCTCCCATGTACCTTAAAACAAGGTATGCCCACTTGAGAAGGAATAAAAACATTTGTTTAAAAGTGCCTAGCACAGTTCATGGCACAAAAGTTCAGGTTAAAAGTGATAGAATAGTTGAGTAATATTTAAAATAATATTCAAAAATTACTACCTTGAATATATTGAAAGCCTTTAGTCTATGCTTGGATCATACACTAACATTTTTTTTTTTTAGATTTTTTATTTTGTTTTTTTAGTTGTAGTTGGACACAATATATCAACCCCAGGGCCTTACAATCCCAGCCCAAATTTTTAATACTATACTTAATATTTACAAAATAGCAAATATAGCATAGATTTTATATATATATATATTCTGTTAATGGAATAGTTCTGGCAATCCTTTTGCTATCTGACAAAGGTCCAGAAGACATGTCTATCACAAACCTCTGACCTTTGTGCTTATCAATTTAACCAGCTGCCACATATCCTAACAGCTAATTGGTAAACTTAAGATCAGGAAACTCTGGGTGGAATCCTCCTTCTTAACTCTAAGATTTTTAAAGGACTAAGGAAATAGTCTGAATAGATGCTCTGACTCTCCCCAGAGATGCTATGCTGGGTCCTGCCATCAGGAGGCAGCTCAGCTAAGAGGGCTCTGAGTTCAGCTCTCCTGCAGGTGAAATCTAGATCCAGTCTTGCTAGCTTAGTTTTCCAAAAGCTCAACATCGAAGAACCTGGTCACATCACTTAACTCTGTCCTCAAAGCCACACCTGTAAAACAGGAGCAGTGCTGACCTCATTGAGTTTCAACAAAAGATTTTAAAAGTATTTGACCTAGACAGAAAAAATAAATAATTCATTTCACAACTACCCCCAAATTATACATTTAAATCAAACCACTGGGGGGAAAGGGCAGTGTCAGGAGGTCAATTTCTCCCCTATATGTGATATTTTTCCCTTAGAAGAGATATTTCTGTGGAACAATTTGTGACACTCTTCCATGTTATATTTTCTTTGTCCTCTTGCCATGGAAGGCTTTAATCAAGAATAAGAAAATATTTCTAGAATAAGGTCAAGCAAAGGGCAAAGCAAACTGACATGGTATGGCTATCATTTTCTCAACATTGATGTTAGCACCAAACCAGCCTCCCCACCCATCCTTGGTCTACAGTCTGCCTTGACCAAGAACCCTTTAAGTTTTCCAAAAGCCCAACATCTGAGGAAAAAATATATATATCTGCACATCCAAAAATTTATCCCTCATATCTGACAGTACAGTTTGAGAACAAAGTGTTAATAGGTAAAATTAACATTTACCAGTATGTGCCAGCCAGCTGTGTTCTAGGATTGCACTAAAAATATTTCCAAAAATCTTCAAAGAGCTAACTCTGGACCCACACTCATGCAACTGCCACAGCCTTTCCAGCAGTTTCCTTGGGGGCTGTAGAGACACATGGCTCTTTTCTCAGAGCCAATCACGGCCTGGGAAAGGCCAAGCATTTAAGTGTTCATATATGTTACTTCAAGCCACTCACAGCCAACCTAGCACATCAAGAGCCAGAAGTGACAGGAAAAATGTTTCTCCAAAAAAGAGTAAAGCTTCAGAGGATCTGACATGAAATCCCAGTCTCTGTTTCTCTCCCGTGTCTCAGTATGTCTTTTCCAGGGTAGTATAACCTTTGTCATTTGCAACATTGGAAGACCCAATCTTCCCAGGCTCTGCCACAATATCACAAATCCCTAGGAGTTAAATTCCCCATGCTTTAAAATCATCTTTTCTCCCCGTATTCCAACCCCTTCACTGTGTAAGCCAAATTGATCAAGATCAAATATAGTAAATAAGCCAAACCCCCCCCCCAAAAAAAGGCCAAATGTTCTCTCTGATATGTGGATGCTGAAACAGTAAGGGGAAGGGAGAATAGAAGTTCATTGAATTAGACAAAGGAGAATGAAAGGAAGGGACAGGGGATTGGAATAGGAAAGACAGTAGAACGAACTGGACATAACTTTCCTATGTTCATATATGAATGTTGAGTGAAACTCCACATCAGGTGTAACTGCAAAAATGGGATCCTAATTAGAATAAATTATACTCCATGTACTTTTGTCAAAATACACTTTATGGTCATGTATATTTAAAAAGAAAGAAAAAGATTTTTAAAAAGATAAAATAGAGTTCTCTCACTGAATCAGTACATGGAAAACACATGACTTAAAACTCCTCCTGGAATTTCTAATACAGAAGGAATGCTTTTGTCCCAAGTACAACAGAAGAACAGAAAAGGTGAAAAGTCTGGCTCCATCTGCCATGACTCCAAGCCTCCAGTCCTGCCTCCTGGCTAACAAAGAATATGGAATTCTACAAGGGACTCAGCAAAGTTAACTATGCAGTTCAGTCTTCTCCCTGCTTCTAGAATAACATTAAACCTTGCTTCCTTTGCTCCTCAGAATAACTGAAGCTTATTGAGTATTGGGTCTCCAAACCTCAACTTCCTGAGGCCATTTCCCAGAGCAAAGCATGGAATCTTCCTAGAGACCGGGCCCGCCCTGGGTGGCAACAGCTGACCTGGGTGTTGACTCTTGGAAAAGTGGGTTGATATTACAGAAGCTGAGCTCCTCAGATACTTGGTCCCTTTCCAAGTTACTAAGTAATCTCTGCTCTCCAGTTGTTGCTTATACAACTGACCACCTGTTCACAACTTAAAAAAAAAAAATCAAGAAAAGGGGCCATGAATCATGATTTCCTAAATAGCCAAGAACAAAAATTATAGGACCAGTAACTGGTTTAAATCTGTCAGATATGTATGGGGTAAGGGCAGAGCTATGCACTCAGCAGTAGGAACTGCAGATAACTTAAATCAGATGTCCTTCTGATGAGAGGAAAACTCATCTTAGTCTGTTTTGTGTTGTTAGAACAGAATACTACAGACTGAGTAACTTGGAAAGAAATTTATTTCTTGTAGTTCTGAAGGCTGGGAAGTCCAGGGCAAGGGACCTATACCTAGTGAGACAAAGATAGAGCAGAATAGAAGAAGAAAGGGAATGGGACAAAACTCATCTTTCACTAGGAACCCACTCCTGTGATAGCAGTATTAATCCCTTCATCAGGGCAGAGCCCTAATCAATTCTTAAAAGTCCCACCTCTCAATACTGCTGCACTGAGGATTAACTTTCCAACTCATGAATTTTGGGGAACATGTTCAGACTATAGCAAGTGGCCTTATTTTTATATATGCAACAACACAGCCTATCTCCAAATGGAAGGAAAGTCTAAGAGTTATGAGCAACTCCAGAATATTAAGTGATTTTTTTTAAAACACAGCAAGAAAATTTCTAACTCTATTGTCAAAAAAGGAAGGGGAACTGGGGCATGATGGCATTTGTCTGTAATCCCAGCAGCTTGAGAGGCTGGGGCAGGAGGATTACAAGTTGAAAGCCAGTCTCAGCAACTCAGTGAGGCCCTAGGCAACTTAGTGAGACCCTGTCCAAAAAATAAAAAATAAAAATGTCTGAGGATGTAGCTCAGTGGTTAAGTGCCCCTAGGTTCAATCCTCAATACCAAAAAGTGAGTCAGGCGGGGAGCTTTTTACTCAAAATGTTGGAATCAATTAGAAATTTAGAAATCTCTTGGGTTAATGACTTCATTTTCTATTAATGGAAGTTCTATTAGTGGAAGTTCATTCTTTGTATTATTTAAAACAGAATAAATACTACCAACTTTGTCTCATTGTCTCAAAGAGCTGTGAATAAAAGAAGCCAGAGATGAATTCTTAGAATACTTCACTCTTTCTTTCATTCTCTCAAAAAAACAAGCTGCATTAAAAGAAAAAAAGAAATTGAAATTCTTCTTCTTTCTCTCCCACCTTCATCCTAAAAATGAAACTGCATTCCATTTGACAACCTTCCAGTTATGCTGGAGATGTATGACTCACAGGTTTAAATCTGCCATTTCTACAAAAATGCAATTTTATCTGATTAGTGTAGAAACCATAAAAAAGAGACTAGAGAAAATAACACAACCCCTAGAGATAATTAGTGAACACAAATATATAAACTTAATTCCTATACTTACCTATGTAAGAAAAAACTCTTGGAAATATAATTATTTTGCCTTGGCAACATAATGCTTATTCCAATCCTGACATGAATAAGCACCCTCTTGTTAAAAATAATTTGCTATTAAATTTCATACCCCTCCCACACACTATAAAAATAGCAGTTTCACTTAAAGGGAAAAAAATCCATGTTCATTTTGAAGACACAGCACACAATTCCACTTAAATAATAAAATTAAAGAGCACTGTTCCAGGAGCTGAGTGATGGGTTTTATCTCAAGCTCTCTCAATCAGAGACTTATAATTCTCCTTTTTACTTTATGCAATATGTTCACTTTCATTTAAAACCGACTTCACAGTTGAGACTTTTATGCATATCCTGATACATGTTAAATCAGAAATAGAATATATTTAATACAACAACAATGCAGAATTTAGATTCATTTTCTATGAATTGTTTATATTAAGTGAAGTTAGGACATTCAATCAAATAAAATGTATAGTGGGAGGGGATATCAACCAAAGAAACTTACTCATACTTTTCTCCTTTTGGTAACATGCTAGGTTGCTGCAGCAATGCAAATGGTGGGCTTGGAATATTTTCTCTGATATAAGGTGACTCACCCAAAATGGGATAGGAAGGGGGAGCATGGGAGAAATAGACAAACTCTAGATAGGGCAGAGGGGTGGGAGGGGAAGGGAGGAGGCAGGGAGTTAGCAATGATAGACATCATTGTCTATCATAGACATCATTATCCAAAGTACATGTACGAAGACACGAATTGGTGTGAACATACTTTATATACAAACAGAGATATAAAAAATTGTGCTCTATATGTGTAATAAGAATTGTAATGCATTCCTGTCATGTATTTAAAAAATAAAATCAATATTAAAAAAAAGAAGAAGAGGGGCTGGGGCTCAGTGGTAGAGCGCTCGCCTAGCATGCTTGAAACACTGAGTTCAATCCTCAGCACCACATAAATGTAAAATAAAGATATTGTGTCCACTCAACATTAAAAAATAAATATAAAAAATAAGAGGAAGAAGAAATTAAAAATAAGATGCGATATAGCATTTGCTTTTGCTTCTGTAATGTTTTGGAATTTTGATCTTTTTATTAAAAAGGGAAAAATACTAAAGGAAAGTTAAAGAAAAGAAATGGTGGATTTGGGTTTTAGGTACAAAGTTTGAGACACTTAACAAAGCTGAAATGATGAGTCAATAACTGAGAGTTTAGACATTCAAAGTAAGAAGCTCAAGGTAAAAATCTAGACTGGAGATATAATTTGGGGAACTGTCAGCATCTAAATGAAATGGAAAGTTCTAAGACTGAATGAGATCACCTAAAAAACTAAATACAGTGTACAAAGAGGATGGAACCCTGGAAACCCAACACATAGAAGCAGAGGAGAAATTGGGAAAGAGACTGAGGAAGACCACCCAGGTGACAGAGTTGCCTACCACACTGAAGGCAAGCAAGATGGTATTGCAAACTGGATCAACAATGCTCTTAAGAGGCAGAATAATATGAGGGCTGAGGAGTAACCAGTACATTATTTTCTTCCCCTTTTGGTATCTTACACACACCCCACGCACAATCACTCGTTTTTATTCTTTGAGGAGAAGCAGTCAGAAACAAAAATCTTATCAAAACCACAAACATTCCTGAGGATATGATTTAGCTGAACTCAGAGAAGTCCTTCCAGGCTTTAGTCCACATTCAGTAAAGTCAATGTGAAATTCAACTATAAATAACAAGTCTTCTGTTTTTAGGCTCAAGACATTGGAACAACAATCCTATCTATGTAACATGGAGCAGAAAACACTTGCCAAGTGTTAACAGGATTTCAAGGCAATAGTTGTTTTTTAGATGTTACATACTATGTTGTCCTCTTGAATATATTTAATAGCAAATTAAAATATGATCAGTCCTATAACAAGAGGACTATTTTACTTATACTTGAAAAATTTTTTTTCTTTTAATTTTTAGCAGAACAATTATATACTAATAAAGTGTTTTCCAGTTGTATTCTGTTTAAATACTACTTGAGTGCTGGGGTTGTGGCTCAGTGGTACAGTGCTTGCCTTGCATATGTGATGCACTGGATTCAATTCTCAGCACCACATATAAATAAATGAATAAAATAAAGATCCATCAACAACCAAAAAAATATTTTAAAACTATACTACTTGTAAGTATATAATTAATATATCATAACAATTGCCTTTATTAAGCATGTTATATCATTTATGTTGACTATTCTACATTATTATTACCTTTAATCCACAGTACAATCTAATGCTTTAGAGATTAGGAAATTAAGACTCTGAAATTAAGGATCTGATGTGATTCACAGATTTCCCTAAGATCCTATCTTAGTATTAATGCAATCACAAATAATTTTTACAATAATTTTCAAAATTATTTACTTTTTCTTCATCCTGAAAAATAAATTCTCTTTATAATGCCCTAAAATATGGCTGCAATATTTTCTCAGAGTGTTGGTTCAAAATCTACCTATTTCAACAACAATTTCCTTTTTAAACTTGGCAATGGCAGAAATTTCCCACATGACAATAGAAAATTTAGATATGCATTAAACTATTTTTGCATATGCAATCCATTCTAGGATTCCAGATGGAAAATTGCCAAAACACTTTTTTAAAGCCTTCTAAGTAAATGAAATACCATCATCATAACAAATCCCAGACAGAAAGACAATCTGCCAGCTATTTATTTCCTATATAAGTGTGGTTTCAGAAAGAAGAATACCCATTAACTGTGAATAAGATTACAGAGGCTAGAGGTGTAGCTCAGTGGCACAGTGTTTGCATAGCATATGCAAGGTTCTGGGTTGAGTCACAGCACCACAAAGAAAGGGGGAAAAACAGGATTATAAATCAAGCATGGTCAAAATTAAAGGGAAGATCTTTTAGTTAGTTTCCTGAAGGTACATTCTTTTAAGAAATGAAGATAATATCTACCTGTAGGTTTGTAAAACCTACACTTTGAACACATATTTAAAGTATCTAGTGTGTATATATATATACACATACATACACATATACATATTTCCTTTTTGATGTATAAGGAAGTTCTCTGTAAAGAATAAGATGATATAAATTGTTACTTGTAAGGTATTATATAATTATACCAATTCCTTAGCTATAATTTAAAAATTAAAAATGCTAAGTGTTTAATTAATTAAAAACACAAACTCCATAGCCAAAACAACACATATCAAACTATTTATACAACACATTTAGAAATCTCTGTATTAACTTAATAAATTATTCTCCCTTGCCTATAAGTGAGATTTGTTTTAAATTTTTAATTTCAACCATGGGAAAAATTAACATCCCTCTTTCCCCCAAAGAGATTCCGAGCCCTCAGGTTTAATCATAAGTCTCTATGGTCTAAATTTTGCCTATTCTACATATGCCTCTCTTTAATGTTTCATGGAACAATTCTAAGGTTAAAAAAACTAAGCTTTTCACAATTTTATTTATGCCAAAGGCTAATAAAGATAATATAGTTTTCGACCAAGGTATCTCAATCTCAGCAATATTAACATTTTGAATATCATATTTCTTTGTCATAAGGGGACCTGCCCTGTGCACTGCAGGATGTGAAACAGCATTCCTGGTTTCTACGCCCTTTAGATGCCAGGAGCCTCACCTCTTCCTGGTCATGAAAATCAGAAATGTTTCTACACATTGCTAAGTGTCCCTCGTGGGACAAAATTGCCTATGGTTGAGAACCACTGATGTAGAGAACTAATTCCTCTAATCAGAATATACTGGAGGTTCCCAGGGGCCTAAAATTAACTGAAAGGTCATTTAATGACTGCAATCCGGAAACAGATATTAAATGTATGAGCAAAGCAAACAGCCAAGCAAAGATTATAGACCTGAGAAGTCAAAGGAAAACACACTATTGGATCAACAGACAAGACCCAAATTCACCTGAATCATAACAGAGACTCAGGAACTCTATATTCAACACTGAAAGAATTACTCCTGGCAAGTTCAAAATTCTTGCTACCTGGAAAAGCACTCATTTAAGCTCACTTGTCTTGGATTTAAAGAGATAAGAAATGAGGTATCAGCTCTTCCTTTCCTCCATTAGTAACACTGTAATATATTCCTAGGAAGTCTGATCAACTTACATGCTCCCCCTACCCCACCCCACCCCACCCCAACGCTGTCTTGTTTAAGCCATTTTGTGATCTTTACACATTTTAGATCCTATTTTTCACACATTCCAGAACAGCTGTCCAGAATGCATCTGTACATAAATTAGTGCTTCTGAATAGTCCACATCACATTATCATACATGGTTCTCCTAGTTTGAAAAAATATTCAATATTAATTCTTTGTTCCTTGTTCTATTTAAAATCTTGATAATTTATCCAAGAATGCCCACTTCTTTTTTTTCAAAAGTATCCATATTTTATTTACATACAACCAATATATCATATTTGCATACAGGATTGAATTTTTATTTTATTCAATTTCTTCATATAAGGTCTATATTTTTCTTTCTTTTTTTTTTGGTTATACAGCCACATTTATTCATACAGCAATACTAGTGTCTGTTGTATTCTTCTTCTAAAGTCCTAGAACTTGTGCATATTACTTTATATGGTAAGAGTTACTTTGCAGATTTGATTAAATGAGAATCTTAGAGCAACAGCCTATATTATCTCAGTTGATATGAAAAGTAATCACAAATATTATTAAAGAGGGAAACTTGATTAGTGTAGAGAAGAGGATATAACCATAAATGCAGAGATTGGAGTGAGGCAGTTAAGGGCCATGGAAGGCCAGCCTCTAAAAGTCAATGGAGTCCATGGGTAATATATTCTCCCTGGAATCCAGTCACAAAAGAAGGATCTAGTTCTGTGGACACTTTGATTTTAGCCCCTTTAAATTCATTTTTGACATAACATCCATAACTACAACAGAATAAATATGTATTGTTTTAAATCATTAAATTTGGAGTAATTTGCTACAGTGGCAACCAGAAACTAAAACAAGTATTATACCAATATTACTCTATATTTTACATGAAGCTTAATTTTACTAGTAGTACTATAGTGCATGATCCTTGTTTTATAGATGTGAGACTGAAGTTTAATGAGATTAAGCAATTTTCCATAAGTTAACTTTCTTACATAGTTATAATTCAAACCCAAATTTATTTGACCTATATTTCATATCACATGGGTATCAAGTGGCAGAGAAATGATACACTTACTCCTTATTTTCCATTTCCACCCTCATCCACAGCCCCCGACTGCTAGCAGCATTGTTTGTATTTATGTCAGTGAAACTCAAATTCAAAACTAAATTGTTGCCAGCGAAGTGGCACAAGCCTGTAATTCCAGCAGCTTGGGAAGCTGAAGCAGGAGGAATACAAGTTCAAAGCCAACCTCAGCAATTTAGCAAGACACTTTCTCTCTAAATAAAATATTAAACTGGGGATGTGGTTCAGTGGTTAAGCACCTGGATTCAATCCCCAGAGTCAAAAAAAAAAAAAAAAAAAAAAACCAAAACACTAAATTTCTGTTAAATTACAAGAAACTATTTAATTCCAACTAATTTAAAATAGGCTTTTTAAAAAAAATTGAAGACTGCATCTTTCCCATATAAATGACAAATATGTAAAAATATGCTAATAGAAAAGGGAATTTCTTCTTTGTGAACACATTTCCTCAACTTCTCAAATCCAATGTATTTCCGGAATAGAAATAAATAAAATTAGAAAAACTGCCCATCTGTCCAAGGGGAAAAGACTTATTTGTCTTCAACTCAATATTTGTTTCCAAAATTAATGTGCATAAAACTAACTTTCTTTAAAAAGTAACCAAAATGAATTACTTAAAATCTTCCATTTACACATACCACCCTTGATTTTATGTGCATATTCATGTACAAACATACAGACTCCATTTACTACCTAGTTTTCCATACAACATCTGGAAATTCAGAATATTATCAGTATCACCAAGTACCCTATATAAACCACTGAAAAAGAATAGATATGTTTCAAACAAATATCCTAACTGGCTTTCAAGTTCAGGTTGCCCTGCCTGTGTTAATCAACTTCAAGTTCAAATTGAATCAGATGGCCTTTAAGCTAGTTTATGTTTATTTCAATTGATTTTCTCATTTTATTTATGAATACCTTTCAAAAGCTGCTGAGACAGACTCTAATATTGTTCCCATCCACACTTTCCCACTCCCCATATCTATCCCTGTCCCAATTCTATTAGTACTTCGCAGAAGAGTTTCCTGAGCTATGTCTTTTATAGTCCCACTGTCATTATCCCTATTTATAATTTAAAACTTAAATTCTTTTTAAGTGCATGCATCCCCTAATTCCTAAGCTTATTCATCCTTCCAAATGCTCAGCCCTGGTGAAGGGCCCAAGTTTCAGAGACAGAAAGCTAAGAGAGCTAAACAGCTGTCTTTCGAACTCACTTCTCCATCACTGAATCCCATCAATTCTAGCCTCTAATACATTTTGAATGCATTTCTTCTTCTCAAATGTAAATCACTGCCTGCTTTCATTCATGCCCTTAAACCTCCTCCTCCACAGAGATGCTTCCCTCAAGAACCTTCCTAAAGTGTATCCTCCTTGGGGTAAAGGGTCTAGTAATATGAATTAATGAACCATCTTGTAGATTCTGATGCATACTAATAATTCAAAGAATAATTATTGAATTATTATCTGCCCTAGAAACATATCAACTTAAACTTAAGACCTGAAACAAAACTCAGCTTTGACAGGTTTAGCTAGCTTTCTGAAAAGGAAAGTTAAACATAATTCCTCTGGCTCTGCCCAAGTAGAATTTAAAAAACAAACAATAAAAAGCACAAAGAAACTCCAAGTGAAAAGCCTGGAATGACTCCCAAAGATTTTCGAGTGTTGACTAAAAAAGCCTCAATATGTTTCACTGTACTTAGGTATGCTTAAGAAAGTGCCATAAAAATGCACTCGATTTGCTGCTATCACTACACACCAAGCTGGCACACAGGATGCCTTGGACCAGAGGATCTAAAGGACAGGGAAGGTCATTGAGTTGGTTATTTAATGCCCCATAAGCACCAACACTCTATGGACCTAGAAAAGAACACTTAAGAAGAAGGGCGGGGAGGGCAACACCATATCTTGAGTCTACAGAACAAAATGTTCCAAGCAGCACTGAAGAAATTTCTTCCCTAAGACTTCTGAAATTAACCAATGCCAGCTTTAAGGGAATGCTATTCAGCAGATTAGGTTATTTTGTGGCATTTTATAATTTTCTCAAAACATCGTGCAGCCTGTTTTGAGTCCCTGAAGAAGGGTGATTGGTAAGAAATCAGTCTAGAGATGTTTTTTCCTTAATTGCCTAATCTCTATTTTTCCCAATTATGAAAACATGAATTAAATGTTAGACTAATTCATCTAAATGTAATGCAAGATTAAATATACTTTTTTATTATAGTTACACATAGTAGTTTGGTTCATCCCAACAAACTCACACATGCATGGAATTAGATTTCAGTTCATGATCTCTCCCCAACCTGGCCTTTTCCCTCCTCCTTTTTCTTCCTATCTTCTCTCCCCTCCCTCATTTTCCTTCCTCTGCTCTACTAGACTTCCTTTCCCTCATCTATTAAATATGCCTTATTGGAAAATACTATACAGAACATTTAACATCAAAGTAGTCTGTATACAATAGTTGTATAAATATATGTAAATGCAAGGTCCAGACTTAACAGGAAAATGTTCAAACTTTTTGAAAATAGGTACAAAACATGAATAGTGTCCACACAGAAAAGCCAAATTGCCTTGTTTGAAGTTTTTAATAATGTTAATTTATTAAATTAAATTAATAAATTTCCATCCTTTTTATATTGAAATTATGTAATTGTAATGATGTGAATATATTTTGGTCTGTCATTGAAACTTAAATCCAGTCATATTTTATTCAGATCCCTAAATCTTAATGGTTATAAAGTAATATGTAAAGTACTATTTCCAGAAATATACAGAGTTGAAAAAAGAAATGAGGTTAATATTAGATAATATTCAAAATGAATATTTCTCTTATTCAAGTCTTTTGCTGCTCTGGCTAAGCTGGCAGCTAGGTACAGTGGAAATAAATATACCCAGAATTGGGATGTGGGAGGGAGGTCCAAACACCCATCACAGCTCAGTGCTGACAGCGCAAAAGGCACCACTTTCTTCTGGGCCACATTTTCATATCTATGAAGTATGCATTAGATAAGATTGTCTCTTTGGTACCTTCCTGCTCCGATATTTTGATTCTCTTATAAAGGGAAATTCTCAGAAGTACATGTCTTTTCAAATTACCAATTCCCACTACAATTTTAAAGTTGATATGAAAGTTAACATAGAGCTTTACGTCTTCCTAGGGAACCCTTCTCCCTTCAGAGCTTTCCGTTAAGTTCTAATACAACAATGCACACTGTGTCAACTATGTCATGACTAAGCACTCTAAATGGATATAAATAGATGTCCCCATGTATTACTCTGATTATGATTGTAGGATAACATGTTCCAGAGGTACTGAAGACTGACAACTTTTAATATGCAATTTATCTTCCCTTATATGTACACCAGGGGGTGTAGCTCAGTGACAAAGTGCATAATATACCTATTTTAAAGTCTTCAGAAATTAAAAATTCTTTTGAAATTGCCACTGCAGTCATTGGTAATAGAAAATTAGTAAATTATCAAAGTCATTTCTTAAAAGAAATTCTGAGACACAATTAAAAAAACAAAATAAGCATTCAAATAATCCCAAATTTCTTCTTACAGTTTCAATAGAACATAAGAAAGAGATCAATCACCAGATAGATAGTCAGGTTATTTATTTAGGAGTAGGGGATGAAGAAGAGAATCATGAATAATGAATGTATTTTATGCCGTGGGGAATGAATATTTAAAAGTGAGCAGTTCATCAGGACTGGGGGCATAGCTCCATGCTACAGGTTTTGCTAGCATAGCCGCAGCCCTGAGATCAATCCTTAGCACTAGGGGAATTAAGTTAAAACTTTAAAAAAAATCCTTCCCAAACTGGGTTTGTAGCTTAGTAGTAGATCACTGGCCTAGAGTATGAGGCACTGGGTTAAATCCTCAGCACCACATAAAAATAAATAAAATAAAGGTATTGTGTCAACCTACAACTAAAGATATTTACAAAGAAAGAAAAAAATCCTTCCTGTTTAACTCTTGTGAATATCAAGTTTTAACCCTCAGACATAATGACTCACTGCTAACTTCCTAATTATTTTCTTTAATAGCTATTACTAAAATTAAGGGACTAAAACATGCACTAATAAGCAAGTTTCCTTAAGGAAATAATAAAAACAATCAATCCTAAATAATGAATTAAATAAAGAACTGTTACTGGACTATTCTATAATTTTATGTATTTCATTCTTTTTGAAGTGCTGAGCATAGAACCCAGGGCCTCATGCATGTTGGGCAAGTGCTATACCACTGAGCTACACCTCCAACCCTACCTTTATGTCCTTTAGCATACAGAATCACTTTTACTTTCACCTTTTTAATCTAAGAATACTGTTGAACATTATGTTTATGTAAAATAAGCCCAAATGATTATAACTCTTATTGTATCAAAATACCCAAGGATTGGGGCTGGGGCTGGGGCTAGGGCTCAGCGGTAGCACAGTTGCCTGGCATGTGGGAGGCACTGGATTTGTTCTCAGTAACACATACAAATAAATAAAATAAAGGTCTATCAACAACATAAAATTTTTTTAAAAAAATACCCAAACATTATGGAAAAACTCACTAGTTTCCCTAATATATAGTTTTTTGTTCCTTAAGATTTAGATTTAACAGGAATACTGTTCTTCAAAATCTCTTCTATGTGAAACTGAGAGTATTCCGAGGCCCTTCCTCCCCATTAAGGTATGTTGAAGGACTGAGTCCACAGGATGCTCACCTGGGTCACCCCATTCTCTCCTCCCTCCATATATGCAGATATTTCCCTCCTGGGAGGGTTTCTCTCCAAATTACAGATTCTCCACTTTCCCTCCTGCCTTATTCCCACAAGGAGAAAACCATATTACTTGGCTCACCAAGAAATACTCTTACAATTTTCTTAAGATTCAGCCATATACCTATCCACAAAATCATTTTTACCTGCATTTTATAAAGTAAGAAATTACTTAGAATCAGAGACGAAGGATTTAAACTGACATAAACAGAATGAAATTAAGATTATTATGAGGGAAAATCCACAAATCCATCCATATTCTGAGAATAAAGTCCAAAACAGAAATAATGCCAGCAACTCAGCAATACTTTCTCCTCTGATACAAGTCATACAAGTGGATAACACCTTTGGGCAAGAATCAGCCCAACACTTTCCCTACATCCTCCACAGCATTCATGCTCTTACCCGATTATCTTTGACCAAATGCTTTTAATTCAATCTAGCTCTGGATATACTGAGAGCTAGTAGTTAAAAAAAAAAATCTACCTACAGGGCTGGGGATATAGCTCAGTGGTAGAACAAGTGCCTATCACGTGTGAAACTGTGGGTCTGATCTTCAGCAATGACAAAAAAAAGAAAAAAGGGAAACCAATTATCTTAAAGTTTAGAAAATATAAATTACATTGTTATATTTTCTGCATGTATTAATATGTAACAACAAACCCCATCATTATGTACAACTATATGAACCAATAAAAAATGTGGAAAGACGAAAACATTTTTAATAAAATAAAGATTAGAAAATGAAAAAAATAGAAAAAAAACTGTCATGGAGATTGTGTATACCATGGGAGTTCAGAGAACAGAGAAACGTCTAAACTTTCATTGAAAAGAGTGTCAGTAGTGAAACTGCTAACATTTATTAAGTTTGCTATTCGTTGGACAACCAAGCTCTTCACCTGGATAACTCATTTCTCACTATAGTCTATTGCAGGAAGTACTCATGTTATCTCCCATATGTTCAAGAAATGGAAGAAAAAGAAGTTGAGGGACTTACTAGAGTCTACAGTCAGTAATGGCTGAACTGAGACTAGTAGCCAGAATCTGGCTTCCTCTCCAAGGAAGAAAGACATGGCTTCATGGATGAGGCCAGATGGAGGGAAACTTCCATAAATGGCTGTCCAGGGGAGGACAAAAAGAGGCAGCTGGACTAGATGGTTAACAAGGCTTGTGTGAAAGAGAAATAACAGATGAACAAGTACTTGATCAGCAGGCAGAATTGCAATTAGTGTGTCAAAGGAGTGTGTTTGGACCTGACAAGGTGGGTGATTGGGAGCCATGGTAAGTTCATGAGTAAGAATGTATAAGTCAAGTACACTACAAGATTTGAGGAGAGGAACAGGCAAGATACCCAATCTCTTTAAGAAAAAAACAAGAATAAAAACACCAAAAGCATTTAACCATCTGATCAAATTCAAATCATACAAAAGGCTTAAAACAAAAGATGAAGTTCACTCATTTGTGAGAGTAAAATTGAAATGTAAAGATAAGCCCTGCCAGTGGCCTGCCAGACTAGGGTCAAGATGGCAACAGAGGCGGCTCCCAGATATACACACAAACATGCTCCAACCTTCAGCAGTAACTGAGCCTATCTGAAGAAAATGTTTCACTAACAAATAAAAATTCTACATACTTATCACATACAACATGTTTTAAAATATGTATACATTGCAGAATGGCTAAATGGAACTAACTGAGAGTCTGAACTAGATGCACATTCACAGGCAATTGGTTTTCAAACCAAGGTGCTAAGATAATGAAACCAAGAAAAGATCATCTTGTAAAACTTAGCACTAGAACAACTGGATACCCACATGAGTGCTGACAGGAATGAATTTCAACCTTAATTTCACTCCACACAAAAAAACTAACTCTGAATGGATCATGGACCTAAATATAAGAGTTCAGCCAGGCGCAGTGGCACATGCCTGTAATCCCATCGGCTTGGGAGGCTAAGACAGGAGGATCACAAGTTCAAAGCCAACCTCAGCAACTTCGAAGTACTATGCAACTCAGTGAGACCCTGTCTCTAAATAAAATACAAAATAAAGCTAGGGATGTGGCTCAGATGAGGCCAGATGGAGGGAACTCAGGTCGAGTGCCCCGAGTTCAATCTCCAGTACCTCCCTGAACCCCACCCCCCTGAAAAAAACTATTAAGTTCATGTAGAGAAGGGAAAAGACAATTATCTTTGCAACATTAGGGTAGGCAAAGATATCTTAAGTGTGACACAAAAAAAGTATAAATCATAAAAGAAATTGAAAAATGCTAATTTTATCAAAATTCAAATAGTTAGCTCTTTAAAAGATACATTTAAGAAACTATTTTAAAAAAGTGTGTATGGGGAGCAACAGACTGGGAGAAGATGTTTGATAAACATAACAAAGGGCACTCAATGTCACTAGCCTGAAGAAAATGTCGATTAAATTGTAATGAATGAAGTACCACTACTCAGTAAGAGGGGAGCCTAAAGTCTAATACACTGATGATGATAAATGTTGGGAGATTGGAGGCAATTGGTATCTACCACCTTACAGCTGGAAACCCAAAAGCCACTCTGAAAAGCAGTATGGCAGCATCTTATGAAACTGATCATACACTTCCAAGTGATCCAGCTGTCACATCCCTAAGTACTTATGCAAGAGAAACAAAAACCTACTCCTAGGGAGATTTGCATGTAAATGTTTGTAACAGCATTATTCTTAAGAGCCAAAACCTGAAAACATTAACATCTATCAAACAGTAAATGGATAAACAAACTGAAGCATATCCACATGTGGAATCCATATATGCAGATATACAAGAATAATTACACAACATGCAAGTAATAATTACACAACATACAAGAATCTCAACATGTATGAACCTCAAAAACAGTACCCAAACTGAAAATGGTCAAACACAAAGCATATATATATTGTGTGTTCCATGTGTATAATATTCTGCAAAAGGCAACAGTGACCAAAAGCATGGTAGTGAGAGACCAATTGAGGGATTTGATTTCTAAGAGACACAAGGAAAGCTGCTAGGGTTCTACATCTTGATTTCAGTGATCATAACACAACTGTATTTAATTACCAAAATTCAAACTGTATTTAATTACCAAAACATAAAATGGATTAAGTTTATTGTGTGTAAATCACACCACACTAAACCTGGGGGAAAATTAAAGCAAATTACACAATGGGTGAGAAGGGTCTCCTGGAAAAGAAAACAGCACAAAGGTGTGGCTTGGTTCTGAAGTCAAGGTCATCAAGTTGCACCAACAAGAAAGCACAGTCATGAAAAAAATGTAATACAAGAAAGTGTTCTTTTAATTTTTGTTACTTTATTTATTTATTTTGGTGCTAGGGATTAAACTCAGAGATGCTTTACTACTGACCTATATCCCCAGTCCTTTTATTTTTTGTTTTAAGACAGGGTTTCACTAAGTTGCATAGGGCCTTGCTAAATTGCTGAGGTTGGCCTCTAACTTGTGATCCTCCTGCCCCAGCTTCCTAAATTGCTGGGATTATAGGCATGTGCCACTGTGCCCAGTGAAAGTGTTCTTTACTTTAAAAAAAAAAAAAAAAAAAAAGGAATACTTATCTTTCCACCCTCACTTTCTCAGAGCTGGCCTTTGTTTTCCCACAAATGGTAGTTACTTTTTTATAGATGACTCCCAATTTGCAAAGCTAGGCTTAATTTCTGCTTAAATATATTGACAACTCCTATCTTTCCATCTGAATATTCTGCCATAATATCCAACACACAATGCGTTTAAAATTTACATTCCATCTTGTCTCCAAATCTACTGTCTTTCCTGTGCTAATGGTTGCACAGCTCAAAAGCTGACTCTTGTTGCTCCTCTATGCTAAACAATCCCCACCAACTTTTAGCGCAAACATGTTCGGCATCTGTCTCTTTACTGACACTCACTGCTTCCAACAGCTGGCATCCTAATCACAACACCCACCAAGGGCAACAGTTTCCTTCTCTGTCTGCTAGCCTCCATACAGGATCTCATGCAATCCACGAGACTGTTTCATTATCCCATCTTTCAAAATCCCTGATTTTAACATTTTAATCTTCCATCAAAAGCTTTTGTTCCTAACTCTACAAACACTTGAGATAAAGTTTAAACTCCCTCACCAGGATACTTGAGATGCCACTATAGTTCATCCCAACCTACCTGTTGTCCTGCCTCCAGAGTCTGCCAAACTATAGGACAGACTCATATCTCAAGCTTCCTCCAAAATATAAGTCTCAAGACTTTATTAAAGTCTCGACTTTACTCATCACTTCAAATCAAGAAGGTGTTGCAAAACGTATGATCTGAACCCTCTCATCTCTGTGCCTCTGGATGTGCCAATCTTTTCTTTTTCCCCTCAGTTTATGTCCAATTTATTTCATGATAAAAACAAAAATATTAAATCATCTCAAATTAATAAAAATAACAAAAAGAGAAACATCTATAATAGTTATAAGTTGAGGATTAAAACCATTTCCTCATAAGCCTTCCATACTCATATTTTCATGAGGAAAGTTTATCTATACTCTATTAAAGATTACTGTATTATTTTTTTGTTTTTTTGAATGACAGCAGAATGCACTACAATTCATATTATATACAATCAATCAAGTACATGAAAAAATGTTCATCATCTCTAGCAATTAGAGAAATGCAAATCAGAACTAATCTTAAGATTTCATCTCACTCCTGTCAGAATGGCAGCTATTATGAAGACAAACAACAATAAGTGTTGGCGAGGATGTGGGAGAAAAGGCACGGTCTTTCACTACTGGTGGGACTGCAAATTGGTGCAGACAATATGGAAAGCAGTATTGAAATTCCTTGGAAAACTGGGAATGGAACCACCATTTGACACAGCTATCCCTCTTCTCGGTCTATACTCAAAGGACTTAAAAAACAGCATACTTCAGGGACCCAGCTACATCAATGTTTACAGCAGCACAATTCACAATAGCTAAACTGTGGAACCAATCTAGATGCCCTTCAGTAGATGAATGCAAAAAAAGTGATATATATAAACATATATACACATACACACACACATACACAATGGAATATTACTCAGCAATAAAAGTGAATAAAATCATGGCATTTGCAGATAATGGATAAAGTTGGAGAAGATAATGTTAAGTGAAGTTAGCCAATCCTAAAAAAACAAATGCCAAATGTTTTCTCTGATATAAGGTAACTTACTCATAGTCGGGTAGGGAAGGGGAACATGGGAGAAATAGACAAACTCTAGATAAGGCAGAGGGGTGGGAGGGGAAAGAAGGGGGCAGGAGGTTAGTAATGATGGTGGCATGTGATGGACATCATTATCCAAAGTACATGTATAAAGTCACAAATTGATGTGAACATGCTTTATATACAACCAGAAATATGAAAAATTGTGAAAGGCAGCAGAATACAACAGACATGAGTATATCAATATGTAAATCAATGGAAGTGTAACTGATGTGATTCTGCAAGCTGTATACGGGGTAAAATGGGAGTTCATAACCCACTTGAATCAAAATGTGAAATATGATATATCAAGAACTAAGTAATGTTTTGAACAACCAACAATAAAAAAAATACAAATTAAAAAAAAAAGAAAAATTGTGCAAATCTTCTTGTAGTAGTCTCTGACTTCTCATGCAAATCCTATCTATCCTTGAGATCCACACTTACATCCTCAACATCTTCATTAAATTTCACTCCAGTGAGTGTGTGATCACTTTTGTCAAAACCCTTCCTACTCAGAGTGTGGTCCTCACTGGCAAACCCTGGCATTTGCTAACAATATGGAATCCCAGTCCTGCCCCAGACCTGATGAATGGAGCCACATGTGACCAAATTGCTTCTTGTTTTATAAGCAAAGGGAAGTTTGAGAAGCACTTGTTTAAAACACTCCCCCTCCCAATAAAGTCTGAGTTATTTTTCACACGTCTACTAAAAATTACGAACTCCTCCATTATATGCAGATCTTCCTTCCCACTCACCCAGCTTTACAGAGCTCATGTCTGACAGATATTATTAACATGTTAAATTTCTTCATATTAAAGAAATTCATCTTCATATCTTTCATTTGAACACATTTAGAGTCAGAATTTGATAACAGAAAGAGAACTGGGTTAGGAGTTGTAATAAGGATTTCCACTTGCTAAGCATGTGACCTTGCACAAGTCACTAAGGTGTCAGTCTCAAGTTCCATACCTGTAAACCTGAACAACTACCCTGTCTTCTAAAGCAGAACTAAGATTACACAAGGCAGCAAAACATTCATACATTTTCTTTTCATTCTCCACATACTCCCAAAAGGAGTATTTCTCCTTCCTTTACATATTTAGTAAACTTGAAGCTGCAATTTAGTATCACATCTAACCCATCCACTAGTTATCTGAAGGAGAATTGTTTTTGTCAGAATTTTCTGCTATATTCTTATCTTAGGTTACTATTAATCTCAAGTATTTGTAATAATCTAAAACCACATTCACAAAATGAAAGTTTAGTAACTATTTCTTCCTATTAATGAAATGTCAATCATTAAGAACTTTAAAAATAGTTTCTAAAAGCTTGGTAAGAGAAGTGATCCCTCTATGTATTGTAAATCCTGGCAAAGGAATTCTTCAAGTATTTCTGCACTTGAGTCATTTCTTGGACTTTGCTTTTCTGAGTCACTGTCTGATCCCCTCCACTTCTTTTCCTGCAACCAGAGAGTAGTTTCATCTTACTGGAATTAGAGGAGGCTATTTATTGTTACACTGATGTGCTGTGCTTACCACCTGTTTCCAACCTTTCAATGGCTACAGAGATAACAAGTCCATGGGCAATGTACTTTAAGAATTTTTCTTCTTTAATATAATAAAAGAGGTAAGTTATCTTTCTGCTTATAATTTGGGTTTTATAATAGGACTTCAAATCAGTAATCATTATATATAAATTACACATAAATTTTATAATATATAAAATTTAATATACAATGACCTAAACAGTAACCCCCCACCAAAAAAAAAAAAAAAATCCCATGTCAAATTTTCTCTCTCAAAGACTACTTATTCCAGACAAGATTATCCAGAGGGGGGAATCATAGCTTAGTTTAGTTTTTAACAAAATTAAGAAAACCACAGCATCAAAAACTAGTGAAAAAAAAATTAGTCTAAGTAAAAGATGTTTACCAGTTTTGTTCCAAAAGACAGGTCCCATGCTGGTGCTAAAAAGGTCAAAGTATGAGAGTATAATCCTGAGCAATTTAGATTAGGAAGGGTTTACAATCTCCAGCTTTTGACAAGTAGTGCATTTCATAACAAGTACAACTAAACATTCATAAATATCTGCAAGAAAGTCATAAAACCTATAACGATATTTATATCCCCATCAATGAAATTAAAATATTCTATTATTTCTTAACTAGCCAATGTTACAGGATCACACTTTTACCATATCTCAATTGTTCTAAAGCACACATCTTTATTTAATATTCTTAAAAATAGATCATAAAAATCAATGATCTTAGATTTGATGGCATATTGTGATAGCCCCTTGAAGTTACATAGCACAAAAACTAGAAAAAAAATCTTAAAATCATAATGCAAAGGTATTTTCCACTTATCAAATGAGGTAGTATCAGTCACATACACAAATTCACTTTGAATAAAGCTGGCCTAGTTAAAAAGTAACTCGTGACAATGTTAGCAACACAGCACTAACAAAAATATCAGCAAATTTTTTCAAGGGATTTAAAACTGTTTACACAACACAGTGGAAGGAGAACAGGCTTTGACAACAAAGATAGCCCTTGAATTAAAATCCTAGGTTTATTACTTGCTCATGGCCATACAATTAAGGAAGTCTGTCTTTTCTCTGCCTCATTTCACTTCAGGCATCTGAAGCCAAAGGGAAACACCTGGTTGAGCAGTTACTAGTTTGGAAATAACTTAGGTAAGACACCTGACAGTGCCAGATAGCTCTTATCCAGTTTGTTTAAACCTATTTGAGTAACAGTAATTGAATATTTGAGATGCTCTGGACCCTCCGATACAATGATTTCTCAATCTCCTTGCTACTCTTCACTCCAAATCCAACATTTTTCTTAGAGTTGTCAACAGAAACTAGTTCAAAGTCCCTTAAGATCCAAAAGCAACAATTAAAAATGAGTTTCCAATTCTACACTTATGATTTTAAGATCAAACAGGAGTAGGTGTTGTTTCCCTTACCCACCCACAGGGTTCAGGACCTGACGCTGAATATTACATATTCAACGGATGGTGGACAATGCATAAGAAAAAGGTCCACAGTTGAGGGCATTTAATGCCCCAACCACACTTCACACAGTCGCTCAGCCAAGTCCTGCCACTGCCCCTGTCAGCCCAACACAATTATGTTCCCTGGAAACAATGGCTTCTGGCACATGAACTCAAAGCTTAGGCTTCCATCAGGAGATGTTCACATCTGTAATAAAGAAATTTTCTCTTTCTTGTCAACAATACAAAAAGGAGAACAGAAAATATGGGGAGAAAGAACATCAAGTTATTATTTCCCAAGTTGGCATGCCCTGTACCAATATTTAATGGTAACATTACACCAAGCCCCTTTGTTGAAAACAGTTCATCACCAAAATTTTCAAGGATCTGGATGGAGCCTCACCCTTTGCAGCCTCAGAAATTTGTGTGTGTGTGCTTTATTCTTGGGCATTCGATAAGTGAATACACACAATTATATACAAAACTGAGATGATTTTTTTCCTTCTCAGTATTAAGCCAAAAAATGTCTAACAATATGTCAGCCAAATTGTTTATGCAGATACACTGATTCCTTTGAAGATTATTTCCACATCTCAGTAAATTAAAAAAACACTGAAAAGCATTTCAAAAAAAAAATCTGGCAGCCATCAATAAGATTCTAATGTAATAAAACAGTGAAGGTAATAAGAATAGATATACTTGATATTTATTTAGGGATTCCTCCCTAAATTGCTCTAAGCACACAGAGCAAACCCTTGTTAAACTGACAGTACTTAAAGCAAATAGAGCTTAATTCAAAACAGGTGCTTCTCTCAGTGCACTAAATCGCCACTTTTTCCTTTTTTTAAGCTTCACAAAAATTGGCTTATCTGAACTATATTGACTTAAACTATGTTTTCAAACCTACTCCTTTTTGAAGGAGAGAATACACTGGAAAAATTTACACCTACCATTTACATTTTTAAATTTTAATGTGAGATATTTAGATTTACATGGTAAGCAGCCTACCTTTCCTTAAAATTAAAGGTTTTTCGGTGACTCCTGGGCCAAGCCATCTTCAATTTACTGAGCCTATGTATCAGTGGTTTCTGAAACAGCAGTACTAAGCTTTTCAGAAGATAAGGTGATAACATACAACTCTGTTTCCCAGTTTAGAAGAGATGTTCAGAAAGGTATATGTCTCTGAGAAATGAAGGATTAAGCAACCATTCTCACCCAGGACTGGGGATCACTATGATAGAAATGATTCCAGGGCAATTACCCCTAAAATGTAACTATTTCATTAACCTAAACTCTTAAAAACAAACAATAGCCAATAAAAATCTTTCATGCCATTCTATTTAACATTTGAAAGATTTTACTTTTTAAAAGAAAAAAATCAAATTGTGTCAACACATATCAACATAAAAGTATACTCCTAGTTTCTTGACATTTTCTCGTTGTTTACAAATAAAACCAGAACTAAAAACTGGGCAAGTCTTTTCAAGTCAAAGACAATGCCTATTGCAATGTATAATTTTTAACACCTAGGGCAAAAACCACATGCTTTGGTTAATTTAATCAAGCCTTTTTATGCTGTTAGTATAGTTGCCTTTTGATGGACAAATATGAGAGGTCCAAAAAAGATCAGCTAAGTTTTTTTTCTGGGTTAAAAAAAAAAAAAAAACCTGTGGTGTGTCTTTGAGCTCAGCAAAGACAAGATTATGAATACCTATTCCAAAATGAATAATCATAAGTCCTACAAAAACTTCTCAGATAAGTTCTGATCTCATCTATCTAAAAGATCACCTATTTGCGAACAAAAAACTTTTCACATAAGTGAAAGAGAAAACAGGCAACAATAAAAATAAGCCAATTAATGTGAAAGCTGTGAATCTAAATTAGTATTCTAGATTGCCTTTTTTAATTCATTAAAGTAATTTTGGGTTATGCTCTTTTTTAAAATACAGAAATAAAGCTTTTTAAAGACATGTTAAAATACATAAAATGTGTCAGGAAAAAAAAAAAACAGGAAAAAAATTGAGTCTCGAAAAAGTTAAAACTGAACTGGCCCTACATACACAGGGGCAAGAGCAAATAAACTTAGCTGTCTGTACTTTGGTCTCCAGTTTTACTATTCTAACAACAACAACAACAAATGTAATGAGATAACTAAGCATAAATGTCCAAAAAAACCCATATCTGTTTTAATATCTGCCCTGAATAGAGAGAAGGCATAAGACTGAAACAGCCATTCTCAAAAATAAAGTCCTGTAGCTTATGATCACAATTTAAGTAACCAAGGATGATTTTTTTTACTCCATATTTCCCTACAGGTACACATACCTTCACAGGATCAAAAAAAACAACGAAGGCCAAGTTATGAAAATGTTCACAATAATTACTCAATACCATTTACTGAGCACTAACTATAATTCCAGGGGCATACACTTTACATACATGACTTTGTTTAATCAAGACAACATTCTTATGAGGTAGGGGTATCACCCAAGGGTACTGTTGGATGAGTTCCAAGCAAAGAGTCCTTAATCTGTCTTATTTACTGAAGTACTCCCAGGGTTTAGCACAGAACTTGACACAGAGCAGGCAGTCAACTATTATTTGCCATATTGAACTTACAGAGAAGTTAATCCACCATGAAGAGGAAAAACAACCTGTGTAAGGTCATTCAGCCACCAAAAAGTACAGGATATGATTAAACTCAAATCAGGAGATACCAAATCCTCTGCACTCATCCAAGATGCTTCTGTCCACCACAGATTGCTACACATCTATGGAATGTTCTTGTTCCATTCCAAGAAGAAGTGACTGAAACTCAGCCTGGAGTTTAATAGAGACAGTTCATTTGAACTTCTCTCTTTAAGCTTCTTTGTGTTCATATTCTTCAAATTGTTTTTAATTATGCCAGAGTCAAAGCTAGTATGACTGGGGTGAGAGGTGCACTTCGGTGTTTAATGCTAGACAAAGGTAAGAGGGACCACAGCAGCCAGCTTGACTATGGAAGCAGTAAGCCTCACAGTAAAATCATTGGTAAAATGTCTTATTAAAATAAAACTAATGACTCTTCGTAAGAAATGACCTCTATTACAGGTTCTTATTCTTCAAAAATTCTATTCCTTGCCATGCAGCTTCTACAAAATATTCCAACTACTTATATAATCACATTTTTCCACCCAAAATTCTGAAGATTTTATATTTATTTCAAAAGATGATAAATAATTGGTAATAATGATAGAAAGGCATAGAATATTTCTAGTACTTCATGTATACATATTTATGTAAATATACATCCTTCCAATGTCAATTAAACCAATTAGTATTTTTTATTTATACTCAACATAAGAATTCATTGAAACTTCCACCGACTACTTCGAAAGGCACATGGTGCAAAGTTCATATTTTATATTATTACTCACCACAAAGAGGAAACCAACCCTCTTTTAAACTGTACAAGTTTCGGATTACATTATAATATGCCATATCATTACTCTGGCATGATAAGTGAAAGGCAATTGAAACCAAAAGTTCATTGGCTGCTTTGCCAGACCTACTTGCATTTGAAGGATAAGAACAAATAGATGAAGACTTAGCAATATCAATTTCTCCCCATGTTCAAAGCTTGGTTTTAAAAGGTTCAGGAAGTCTTCCAAATTAAAATTCAATTTTTAAATAAGCATTTACACCTATGGTGTCAGGTAACAAGGAGAAAAAGGAAATAATATGTGCTCCCTGCCCTCAAATAGTCTCAGAAAAGTTACACATAGATGAGAAAAGTGTTTGATACCCAGCTGAAGCCACTGTGTCACCAATCAGAAAGTTTCCTGATTAAAAGCTTATACAATTTCTATCTTCCTAGAGAACCCTGTACATTTTTTACACATGTATTCCAATGGTGAATTCATGGGGCTATCTCCCCAACTATCATGTGAATCCCACTGAGGGCAGCTCTCTATTAAGTACCTGTCACACAGAAGATGACAAATGCATGAATTCTCTAAAACCAAAATTTCCTTTCCCCAGACTGTCATTTTGTACTCTGTATCTCCAGAAAGAAATTCAAGTATGTACACCCTGTTACCTCTATCCTTACACAAATGATCAGTTAAACCAGGCCAGAATAGAAAACGAAACTCAAGAGATTAAAAATAAATGCTTACTACTTCTATAGTTACTAGCGAAGCTCATATTTTCAAAAACAGCTGAGAGAACTATAGATATGATAGAGCGTGGAATTTTAAAAGTTAGATTCATTCAGCACAAGCAGCCCTACAGACAAAATTTTGAGAAAGTCTCTGAAGGGCCTTGATATAAAATAAATGCTATCTGATCAGGGGAAGTGACAAACTGCAGTTGTCATCCTGTCATCTTCTCATGAATTGACTCATATCAACTGCTAATCAGATCAGGTACCAAGTGAGACTCTTTGAAACAATGAATATACATGAGGTAACTTTTAAAGATAAAGACCTGGCCAGATCCAGCATGAAGTCACACCCAGCAGGCGGAAGAATCAGACCCCAAGGCTTTTTGGGGTTTGAGGGAGCAGAGAGCTCAGTAAGGAGAACTGGCATCTAGAAACTTGTGTATCTGAGAAATAGATTAAGAACTTGAAATGAAGAAAACAGACACAATTAAAATTTCAGTTCTGCTATAGCTTATCCCAGACCTGCCTCATATTCCACAACTTTTCTTTGCACCTAAGACTCTTGAACAGTCAAACTATGCAATTAAAAGAGCATTTACAATCTGGGCCACACATTTTTGCTACTAGCCTTAAACAGAAGCTCAGACATCTGGAAGAATTAATGTCCTCTCCCAGTAAATCCCTATCCCCAAAGAATGGCTGAATGGGACAGAAATGTATACAGTACAATAAGCTTCCTTTCTGTTTTTCCCTTCTCACAAGATGATAGTAAGGGAACATTTGAAAATAATAACATGAATTGGCAGGTGGAATTCACCATGTTCAAGGTACAGATCCAAGCTTGGATAATTAACCTTGCTTTAAAAAAAAATTTAAAATGTTGAAAAATTCATTTGAAAGACACAGATTTGGGAAATAAAAAATATATATAAATCTAGATTAAATCAGAATAGGGCAGAAATTAAAGAACTCAAAATAAGTATATTTTTACTTGCATAAGTAAACCTTAATACACTCACACCCATCAAGCTCAATTTGAAAAACTGTTAGAAAAGGTTGTCATCTGGGAACCTGACTCCTAAGAAATGACTTACAGCACTGCCACAAAAATCAAGCTTTAGAAACACTTCCATCTTTAAAATATCATTTTTAGCCTCCTTTATTTTCATGATGGAAAACGTCAACACTAATTTTGCTTCCAACCACTGTTCCTTTGGCAACTAGCACATGTAAAGACAGATTATTAATTTCTGTACCCTCACTTTAGTACATTTTAATAATTTAGTCAATATCAATGTTTATTAAAGTTACATTTTATACTTAAAACATTAATACCCTAAATAATGGTGGAGTAAGTCTCTACCAGAAAATAATTTATTTGAATGATTGAAATATATTGTGCTCCAAAAAACTGCCATCCTGTAATTATATTATGAACAGAACGTATCTGAAGAAGTGCTAAAAAAGCTGGATTGAAAGAGTAAGGGGGTGGAAAGTAAAAACATGTTTACAATCTGTTCAAATTCTCAACCTAAAATTTTTAATATAAATCTGTTAGAGCAACGGTTTCAATACAGAACTTAGTTTCTAAGATAAGTTGCTAAACATGTAAAAATAAAATTGTTAATGTTAAGTTCTAGCTTTCTTCCAACTCTGAGTACACCAATACAGGACACCTCTGACCTACCCTGTTGAGTTACTTTCACCTATAAACAATTGCTCCGAACTTCTATCAATGACCAGATGCCACCACAGAGACCATGACATTTGGTATCACAGGTCCCCAGTATGCAGTGGCATGTACATATGGGTCACTGTACTTACTCTTCTACAGACGTTTTACAGAAGGTGTGCACAGACAGCTCTGTGAAGGTCACACCACCTACTCTCTGTGGATTGTGTAATGTAAATTCAGTATGGGTGTCTATGTTAAATTCGGTAAATGGCTATTACAATGTAAGCTGAATTTCACACCCTTAGAATGAACAGACCTCCATCTACCAGCTATGGAGAATAAATCACAAATATGCTATTGGGAAGAAAGAATGTAAAGATGGATCCTATCCATTAAATCAAAGATCTCAAAATTAAAAGTGGCAACTGACTCTTGGAATAGATGAAATACCAAAATGAATGGAATCATTCGAACATAGGAAGAATTCAAACTACTACTTCCTGTAATGTAGAATAAATCAGTTAGAAAATTAAAGCATATGTAAGTATATATAATTACAGACATATAAAGTGTACTCTGGTTTTGTTTCACTTTTGAAAAGTTAAACTGTAAGTCTCAAATTGCTGGAAAATAGTTTTATTTAAGGGCCTGAATTATTGAAGTTATCTACTAGCAACTTCTGCTATCATTCTCAACACACAACTCTCCCAGGTTACACACACCCACTCCATATTTACTCTCTCCACACACTAACAAAAGCACCCCAAGTTCACCAGCACAGAGGATAATATCAACTATCCATTCCTGTTTGCTCTCAGTATGGCACGGTTACATTGCACTTGCGATGAGGCCAATGACGGCTCTATACACTGTTAGGTGCAACCTAAGTAGCTGAATAATGACAGACCATTTAAAATAATCAGAGCTTGACAAATGTTGGTTCAACTGAATGTATAGATGAGCAAAATAATCTCAAAGTATTTATACACATTACCACATGCTCAGATAAATCACAATAAGCCTTCACATTAAAATAGATAATAAGCCAGGCACGGTAGCACACACCTATAATCCCAGCAGCTCAGGAGTGGGAGGCAGGAGGATCATGGATTCAAAGCCAGCCTCAGCAATTTAGTGAGGTGCTAGGAAACTCAGTGAGACCCTTTCTCTAATTTAAAAAAAAAAAAATACAAAATAAGGCTAGAGATTTAGCTCAGTGGTTGAGTGCCTGAGTACAATCCCTGATACACCCCCCAAAAAACAAAAGAAAATAGATAATAAACATAACACAAAAATGGAGCAATTACTATATATCTACAAGTAGTTGCATTCTAATAGTGTGTCAAAAGTCTGTCACTGTCAGTATCCTTCATTTCCACATGGCTATCTTGCTGGCAAAGAGGATTCAAGTATGGAATTCTAAGCCAGTTTCTCAACTCCAGCATTATCAGAAAAATTCTTCATTATTGAGACTGTCCTTTGCACTCAAGGGTATTTAGCATCATCCCTGACCCGGTGGATGCCTGTGGCACCCCTCCCCAGCTATGATAACTAAAAGTGTCTCCAAACATTGCCAAGTGTCCCCAAGGAGGCAAAACAGCCTCCCATTGAGAACTACTGACCTAATCAAGTCCTTTAATCTCCAATAATAATAGGACAATATTTGACCTATAGGAGCCTCCACATAAGAACAAAAACTAAAAACTACAAAGCATTACTATTCAGTAAGCAATTATTTGCTTTCCTTTAAACCTGCTTCCTTTAATAAAAATGCTGTCTCAGGGCATAAGAGTTTAGCCAACATTTTTAAAGAAGTCATTTGCCAGCTTTCTTGTGTCTCAGCTGGGAGGCTCCAGGGCTCTGGAAATGGCAGACCCAGAGCCAACCAGTCATCCCTTCATCCCAATGATCAGGGGAAAAGTTCTTACTCAAAGTTCTCACTCAGGCATCCTTGCTGGAAAGACTGAGGCACACCTTGCTTTGATAGACTTGTGGTTTCCACTGAAACAAGTTATTCTGCATACTTCTTACTACAGCTGTAAATACGTGACCTCTCGGTTTCACTTTGCCAGTAATTTAATTTCATTAAAGGCTGAACCCAGATACTGATTTTTCTTAAACATTTCAGACCCAATAGCTCCTGAAATAAGCTCTAAGAAAGCTTGGTACATAGCACACTTGAAATTAGGAACCAACAAACATGTTTTGCCTATTCCTTAGCCTACTCAAATATAAGATGCAGAGTTTCAAAACAATAGGATTTCAGGGGAAAGCAATCTTATTCTTAATTGACACCAACAACTCAAGCAAAAGATGACTTTTGGATCTAAAGTTTCTCTGCCTATCAGCTGTGAAAGAATATGCTGATTAGGAAAAATAGAACAAATGCATTAAGAAAATTTTTTTCATGGACATTAAACACAACCTCACATACTACAGAAGGAAACATTTCAGTAATGAAACTTAGGATCTCAACTACCTTTCAATTAAATCAAAACTGCAAACTCTTCCCTGACATGCACATAGCGCTGCCATAGAATCAGAAAAACATTTAACAGATACAGAAGCAGTTATGTTTGAAACTGTTCATTTAAAAATATGTAGTGTTAGACTTTAAAAACTAATGCTACCTGAGATTTTAGATTGTACTATTAAAAGACACTGTATACGATCAAAAATATTTATGTAGTTATTTTCCTTCATTTAAAAAAACGGTCATATTTAAGATTTTTATACTCAGTTTTTAATGAACACTGAAGCCACTATCCAGAGACTATTAACTACATAAACTAAATCTTTGTCTAAATCGGTATAAACTGATTTTTTTTACTTTTATTATCTCTACAGATAGAACAAAGTATTTATTTCCTCACTTGGAAAAATGTTAGTTAGGCTTAAGAGCCCTGGTATGGAGGTAGTTATCATTAAAAAATTAAACAATTTTCCTGTCACATTTATCTGGCAATATGAGTTTATTACTGATTTCTTGAAAGCAAATTAAATTTATAGAAAAACAATCTCAGAAGAGCTTAAAATCAGAGTTCCTGAAACCATACACTCACACATGAACACCATTTTCCACCTAAATTTCAAGAGTATACCTACAGACATGCTTTCAAGCCCACTTTGGCTTTCTTGTCCAAACTACTGAAAAAGTGAGAAACAGTTCATTTTTTTTAAAAAAAAAAAGGCAACAACTGACAAGATCACAGGCATTACATGTTGGTCTCAGGCAATTCTACCTTCCAAATACTAACAAGGTTTTTTTCACCACTGTCCTACTCTAATTTTTTATGTTAACATAAAATTTTTATGTATCTTAATTCCTAATACATGAAAAACTATCTTAAAATAATTATTTTTACCGTGTGAACTATAACATGATCTCTAAATACACTTGATAAATATAAAGAATATGCTCCACATAAGCAACCAAACACTACCACATTGGACAAGCATTTATGAACTACCACTTTGCTCAGTACAGAGATTTACAATAAGTCTATGAAATGCTACCAATTACAGACAACTTCACATTCACAGTCCCTGAGCCATTTTTTAAATAGTCTAATCTGGAATGAGAACACAGGAAGACAGAGAAGAACAAATTTTCAGTAATCACAAGCTCTCAGCAATTATTTCACTTAAGCTGCAAGCCCTAGTTTAAAAAAATATATAACAAACCAATGAAACTTACTTGACAGTGACTCGATTAGATAAATCCTGTAGATCCCCAGGATGGAAAAGCTGGGCTTCTTTCAATCCAATCTGTTCACAAGCTTTCAAAAATACGTTTATATTATCCTGTGAAAAGAATTGGAAAGTGAATGCTTAGCCGAGCTCGTTCTCAAAGGTTACAAATTTTTATGATACAACTTCCCAGCTTCAAAGTCCAATTGCAGTCAGCAAAAGAGACGGCAGCAAGACCCATCCAAACATATATCAGGAAAAAAAATACATGGGCACAAACAGCCTTTCAGTCTTCCAGAGCATAAAAGGCAGTGCTATCTTATGTGCAAGCATACACTGCTTCTGTGATCTTTGTGACTGGCACGTTAAACATTACCTGTTATAGGACAAGTGCCTAGCCACTGAGCAGTAATCTACACTTTGATGTCAGCTCTGCTCTGCAAACAAACGCCCTCTTCCCAGCTTCGCACGACAAGCCTCACCTCTCCTCTTTAAAAATAACTCCAGCTACTGACATTCACCCACCCAGAAACTGTTGGCAAGGAAGAAATAAGAGGAGGAACGTTCTGTTTCTATGATTACAAATTACAGAATGACTGTGGAATACCACACCTGGAATCTGGGTTTGGTTGCCGAGCCAGCTCTTGACGGACAGGGAAACCATGCTATAAGACCAAGGAGAAGCCTGGTGCTCATTGGCTAAATCACACAGTTTAGGAGTGGCACATTATTCACTCCCTGCACCTGTTTAAAGAGCTGCCTCCAAAAAAAGAAAAAGAGAGAAAGAAAATCTATCCAAGGCTCTCCTCATATCTAATTTCAAAACCCAAACCCTTCACTCACAAACCAATGCTTCTCATTAATGTAAACTGCTGTACAAACACAGACTACTATGTATCCTATTTTACAATCAGCTGCATTTCAACCACACACATTTGGTTACCAAAAATTGGCTTGGGCTTCATCTCTACTATTCTTAACAAAGATGTAATGTTTTGAACAACTAATAATAAAAAAATTAATTAATTAATTTTTTTAAAAAAGAAAGCACTTTGTGGGGCCGATATGGGATGATCCTATGTAAGCTTTTGGTCTTTGCTTTGTCAGGGATTTGGGGTACAGGAGTGTTCCCCTCACCAGACAACACTTATTGCTGTCTTCAGCATGCAGGCAACGCCTCCTCTAAGCTGTCTGCCTCCCTGAAACCTCACCTCCCTCCCCAGGAGTTCAGGGACCAGAAGACACTCATTCCCACAGTAAGGAAAGTAGGAATGGTGTGGCCAAGGGAGAGGGAATGATTAGAAAAAGAAAGGAGAGATAAGAAGCAAACTGAACAGCTTGGGTTCCTGGAGAGTGAGGGGAGTTAGGGAAAGTGCAGGCGGAGGGGTGACAAGAGAAAAGCAATGCTGATGGCTAGAGAAGAAAGGGGCATCATAAATCAATTTCTATTCATAGAGGTGGTAGATCACTCCAGTATGTTCTTAGTAAAAGGCACTGCAAACTACCTAGTTAGAATTTGAAATCCATGAATCATTTTTAATAAGATGATTCCAAAGATTAAAAAAAAATTTAAGTCAAAAGTTGAGTAACTCAATGAGAGGCACTGAATGTGACTTTAATTTGACTTTATGTAGAAAAAAGAAGAAATAAATTATTGGCAAAATTCCAGGAGAAACAAAAGGTAATTGTAGTGTTGAATACACAATTTCTAGAAACTATACTATCTGTAATTACTAGATGATACATGATTATGATATAAAACTGGCCACTGAGGAGCAGACGAAAACAAATAGTTTGGTTCACCAATACTCCAAATTCTACAGGAAACAATTTCATATAATAAATGGGAAAATAAACTGATAGAAGACTTCCCACCAACTTAATTTGGCTCTGAATGTTTAAGGTATTATAAACTATTGGGCTGGGGATGTACTTCAGTGGTAGAGCACCTGTCTAGTGTGTGCAAGGCTTTAGCACAGCAAAAAAAAAAAAAAAAACTTTGTTTTAACTAACATATTATAATACTTTAAACTCAAAGTAAACTTATGGAACTTCAAGACAAAACAATTCTTCACATATTTTATAGAAGTATTATCAACATTCATCTAGTTGACAATATGTACAGGTTGACAAGGACAAATAAAGCCACACATTCCTCAAAACCCATCTAAGTCTTTAAGGAGAAACCACTTAAAATCTAAAGTGACTACACCTCGAGACAATATTCAAGAAAAAATACAATTAACGATTACATGTTAGTCTTATGTAAATCCTCTATCTGAACCAAAAAGCAGAATATCTTTTAAATGGTTGACTTCAAGCAGAAAAACCTGGTAAATAAAGTCACACAGGGCCTATACAACAGGAACAGCCTGTACTTAGATCAGAACTAACCTACATCATGCTTACTGGACTTGAGCCCACTGTTAATTTATTTTTGCTATTTCAAAAGACCCAGGCAGATAGCTGCCTCAGGGAATATATAAAAGTATAAAATTTTCATGTCTGTTGAAACATCAGGAAGCCATACTTTGTCATACCCGAGAAAGTATTTAGTCCTCATTTGATGGAACCATTTTCACTTGAAGTTACCAAAAATGAGAGTAAAAATAGATGACAAGTGGAAACAAATCTTATCTAATTGGACTGGTAGCCAGAACTCCAAATTAGCTCACCACTAACCAACTGCATGGCTTTGGAAATCTTAGTTAATCTTTCTGGCCCCATCTTCCCTACGTGTTGTAACAAGTACTGTGTGGATCTGTAACCCATTACAAGGACAAACACTTCTCTCTGTAAGGGGAGGGAAGCCCAATCTTCCCTCACCCAATCTTGTCACATAAATACTTCATAACCCAACTTACATAAAATACTCAAAATCCAACATATCTAATCCCTACACTTACAGTACCAAGAGCAGCTTCTTAGAAAATTTTTTAAAAAATAAATCCTAAAGATATCTATTTAAATCCTTTTATTTTAAAATTTTTCTGTGAGTATGAATAAAGGCAGAAACATAAACAAGATTTTCTCTCCAAAATCTACTCCACCTGATTCATTATCAATTATCTCTCCTGATTAATTATCAAGAAGTGAATGCTAACTAACTATAAGGAAGACAAAAAACTCTACAAAGACTCTTGGGTTTGTATTAGTTCTGCATAGTACCTCTATTAGTTATCTATTGCTGCATAACAAATTGTTCCAAACCTTAACCTCTTAAACAATGGACATTTATAATTTCACATCATTTTAGAGTTATTAGAAATTTGGGACTGGCCATAACTGGATCATTCTAACTTGGGGGATCTCTCATCAAGTTGCACTTGAGATGTCATCTAGGACTGAAATCATCCAAAGATTTTGTTGGGGCTGGGGATTGTCTGCAAGGTGACTGGCTCATATGGCTGAAAAATCAGCACTGCTTGTTGACAGAAAACCTCAGTTCTTTACCAAATGGACATCTCCATAGAACCTCTTGATAGAAGCAATGATGCAAGACAGAGCAAGATGAACGTGCAATGTCTTATGCCCTACCATTCAAAGTCACATTCCATCATATGTTCAATATTCTATTGGTTACAAAGGTCAGCCCTATGATGCAGAAATTACACAAGAACATGAATACCAGGTGAGAATCACTAGGGGCATACTCAAGGACTGGCTTCCACATTTCATTCTCTGGAACCCAGTAATCCATGTCTTGCCCCGATATAAAATTCAATACTGCCTCCTAAGGTGCCCAAAATTCTCATCTCTTTACAAGATGAGTTCAAAGTCCAGAACCTTATTATCTAAGTCAGATTCAGGTGTGCAGCAGAGTTCCTGAGGTATTTATTATTCCTTAAGTACAGCTCTTGAGTTTCTCTCAACCAGACTGTCAATAAACAAAAAGGAAATTGCTTATCCTCCCCTATTCTCAGTATACAATGATGGGACAGGTGTGCTACCCTCAGGATAGATAGTCCATTTTAAAGTATGGAGAAATGAAAGACACACCTGAGCCACTGATCCAACAGGAATTCTCAAATTCCACAAGGCACAGGCTGGAAGTTCCTTTATTAGGACACAGAGTCCATGGGTTTTGGCTCCACACTCAAGAGTCATCATTCCACCCTAAAAATCATCTTCCCTTTTCCTTGGAAAGTAGCTTGAATTTGCAGCTGTGTAGCTTTCTCAGTCTACTTCTTATCTTTCCCACAGAGATTTGGGGGAATCAAAGGAGTTTTAATTTTATAATCCTGTCTCTTTCAGTCTAAGTGGCAGTGTTTCTGCAAATACAATTCTCTCAAAGATCCTATAGATCTTCTGTGAATCTTACTAGACTTCACTTCATTAGACAAACGCCTCACTCACTCATGAATCTCTGGAGAAGAAGCCCTTCTCTACCTGGTCTTCTGAGAAGATGAAGGGACAATACCCTGAAGCTTCTTAGAAGCCTTCTGCTGGGTTGGACAGATCTTCCAGGCACCACCTTGGATCCTTCTAGGAAGCTACTTGGATCTTTCTAGGATTTTACAACCACACCCTCAATTTCATCTTTAGAACTTGTTTTCCTGCCAATGCTCTGAATTTGATCTATGTCTGAAAACTATTTCTCAATTCCAGCAACATTTACTGACTTAAAGAGTCTGATATCAATACCATCAATTCCTGTGTCCTTCCTGTTTATCAGTCTATTTTATGTCCACTTAGAAGACTGAACCAGTTAGACCCATTTCTGCAAAAGTTTCCTGAGTACACAAGATCAAGGACTGTTTTGAGTATTATCTAGAAATTCTCTCCATCAATCAACCAAATATACTTCTCATGATTATTTAGGCCTGCAATTCCCAGAAAAGGCCTGTGTCTACTTTACGCAAAAAAATTTCAATAGAGAACCCTTTGTTAACCCCTTTGAACCTGAGGACATGATGATATAGATCAATTTAACCTGAGGCCAAGAGATCTGGTGATTCCAATTTCTTTCCTCTTTGTGATGCATCACCCAAGCCACTGCCTCTTGCCCTGGAATTGACAGTGCTAAAATTCTTAGCAGTTAAATGTCAGCAATCAAGAGGTTGTAAATAACCTTTGATGCAGAGAAATTCAACTGAGTCCATATAGCAGTTATGCATCAGCAATCAAGAGGTTGTAGATACCCTCTGAAGCAGAGAAATTCAACTGAGTCCATATCTTAAAATAATGGTTTGCAGACACTGGACCCAGCCACATCAAAACACGAGAGGGGGCTATGCAGTCACCCCCCAGGTAAGGCTGATGATATACAACTGCAGTACTAGCACCTGCAACTGAATGCCAAGTCCACAGAACAGAAAAACTGACCTCACCTGGGAGCTATTAGAAATGTACAATCTTGAGCTCCATCTCAGACCTACTACATCACGGAAGGCACAGGAAGTAGATCCCCCAATAACACGAGGCTTTGGAAACAACAATGTTTTTGGCAAACAATGTGAGTAAGTATTATGAAATAGGACTTACAGCCATGTTAGTTAGTTTTTTGTCACTATGACCAAGATATCTGACAAAAAGAACTTAGAGGAGGAAAAGTATATTTTGGCTCATGGTTACAGAGGTTCAGTCCATCGTGGGTCAATTAGATTTCTCTGGGCCTGAAGTGAGATAGAACATCATGGTGGAAGGGTATGGTAAAGGAAAGCTGCTCAGCTCATGGCAGCTGGGAGGTTGTGGGGTGAAGCACAGGGCAGATGCAGCCTTCTAAGGCACATTCCCAGTGACCCACCTCCTCCAGCCACACCCCATCTACCCACAGTTATCACCAGTTAGTCCAGTCAAATTGGCTGGACTGATAATCCAATAATTTCACCTCTGAATATCTCTTCATTAACACAGGTGCTTTAGGGGGGACATCTGATATCCAAACCATAACAAGGAGAGTTTCTCTTTACTGTACATGTGAACACCTAGGGATTATGGACTTCACTAGTAGACAAACTGTCAAAAGTACTTGAATTCCATTCACATGATATTAACAGTGATCAAAGTTATTTTAAAGCAACTTATAAGTAGAGAAGTAATTAAAATATATTCCAACTTGCATTTTAATTATACAGTTCCCACTAAGAAAGAGTTGAGTCACAATCTGATCAGTTGGCACTTGTTTTTTAATTTATTATTTTGGCAAAATCATCCTCTGTCTTATGGTGTAGCTAATAATAAATGCAATCTGTCAAGTTACACCTACATTTGATGACTATAACATATAGGTAAACATTCATCAGAAATCCAAGTTAACTGTGAGAGAAATAAGCAACTACTTTGATCCTTTTTCAAAAAAGCTTTCCTTGGTTACCTATTTCTCCACAAAGAAAAAGGTCTGGTCATTGCTGATAGCAAGGGAGTCAAAGACAGGAGAATGGTGAAGATCTATAACCTATGAAAATAGGAATAGGGGCCAACTAGGAAAGCATAAAGGAACTGCCAAGAGACACTGAGGGCCCAGGAGATTATGCATGGTAACGATGCCAGCAGGGTGGCGACTGATTTTTTTTGCCAGTGTGCTTGGCAGAGCAGGAGAAAAAAACCACCACACCAAGCAAGGCAGAGCTGAGATTTGGCAAGTCAGGGCAGCTGAAAGCCTAAAGAAGGGCTGAGTGACTGGTAGAGGCTGGTTACTAACATGTTTAATTAACTCGGATTACACTTAACTAGCTACACAAGGGCAATAACAGGCTTTGTCAAACTGCAACATGAACCAAGACAGTCCTTTAGTTTATTCAAATTAAACCTTACATTGAAAGTGAAGTAATTAAAAAATGCACTTCCTCTTTAAAAAAGCATTGAAACATCCTTAAAACTCTGTCCTCAAATTATCCACATTCTGTGCTCCAAAGTAAAGCCAGCAATTTGCCATTAAAAAAAAAAAAAGGTCATGTTATAATGATGTTAAAACAGACTTTATGAACAATAAAGCATAATTAAAGAATGAAAACTACATGGCAAGACTTGAGAGCTTGCAAGGAACTGGCACTTCTTCCCTGCAGCTTCCACCCACCCTTTAGGAATCACTTTTGCAGATGACGTTCCTGGATCCTCAGCCCTGTTAAAACTTTTCCAGTCCTGGGGACTTGCTGCTTCATGGGGCTGACTCATTTTTTCAATCATTCCTAAGTCATGAAAGTCCAAAGACTCTCTCACTGTAAATGTAAAACACTGATCGATTCTAAACCCATCTACCCACCTGGGATTCAAATATAGCAGTACAACTCAATTACTTCACATGATCCCCTCAGCTACTGCCCCAGTTCTTCCACTTGCTCCTCACATCATCTCTTTAAATGTCCCTTATTTTCTCCACACATCTTGTCCCTCAAATGATGCCTTCCAGTTCTTCTATTATCCCAATTGGCCCTTCAACTGAATAGCTAGTTTCCCCCAGGCTACTATCTATTGAGTTCTTTAAGTCAGGGAGTAAACAAATTATCTTTTCCAAAAAACACTGTGAAGTCTCACTGTCCCCATTTTATACATAGGAAAACTGAGGCTTATATGGCCTGTCCAAGATCATACATTAACTTATGAAGCTGGGATTCAAATATAGCAGTACAACTCTTGAATATGTGCTCTGTATTATTTATAACCCCTGTATTGTTTCCTATTTCTGCTGTGACAAATTAGTGGTTTATAACAACCCATTATATTATTTTACCATTCTAAATGTTGTAAGTCCAAAATCAGTCTCACTGGGCTAAAATTAAAATATCTACAGGGCTATTGTCCTTCTGTTGCATTCTAGTATAAAATGCATTTCCTTGCTTTTTCAGTTTTTGAAGAACACCTACATTCCTTGGCTCAAGGCTCCATTCCTCCACCTTTAAAACAAGTTGCCTCAGGCCAAGTCTTTCTCACCCTGCTGTTTATCTGGATCTCTTTCTTCTGAAGCTCACCTCCTCTTATAAGGATGTCTCAGATGACAGTGAGCTCACTTGGATCATGCAGGACACTCTCCTCATCTGAAGGTCCATGGATTAGCAACCTTACTCCCTCCCATCTGTGACCTAATTCTCCCTCACCTTGTAAGATAATCATGATGTTTGTGGTTTATAATGCAGATATCTTTGAAGGCCATTGTTCTACTGCCACAAATAAATGCCTCCTTAGAGACAGGTCCTGTGTGTTATGTTCTCCCTTCTTAGTATGAAGCATCTGTACCTCCATGCTGGACTCCAGATGTGACCAATTATCACTCAAAGGTTCACTAACGTTGAGCTCATAAAATGAGGATAAAAGTGTTATTGTGAGGGTTTCCTGATAAAAAGACAGGGTGATTGTTAAGAGTTTCTAGCATAGATTAAGTGGACCACAAATTAAGAGAAGTCACCTAACTTCTCTTGTTACAGGTGTGGGTACTTTTCATTGTGGCATCTATCTTATACTGTGATTAATTGATCCTATGGAGCAATACCCAGGGACACTGATTTCAGACTTTACATGAGTTTAAATGAACCACAGTCTAATCAAGCAAGATAAGTTGAATATAGAAGAATCTGAACTGAAAATCATGTGATCATATCAGTGGGGTTCTCAGATAAAGGCTTAAAATGCAAGATTATGGACTCATATAATCTTTCTTTCAACTAAAATACACTTAATATCTATTCCTGATAAATATTCTTTTGGAGACTTGGGCCCATCCAGATCATTTTTAATTCCAGATTTTGATACCTAGTATACCAGCTAAACTTCATTGCTATAACACCTATAAATTAGACAGTATTTCCCACATTTTCACTCTTTTTTTAACATAAACAGGATAATATAAATCCTTAAGACAAATGGCCAGAAGCCTTACTTAGGTCTGCATGAATTTAAACATTTTGGTTCATTAAAACTGAGCATTTCATTTTTTGTAGACAAGATTGGCTTCTAGTGATTACCTTGTTTCCTGACCAAAAAAAAAAAAAAAATTTAAATCACAAAATGTCTCTTTAATCATCTCTTCCACGATGTTGCCAGGGAACATCATTTAAAATAGACACTGTTCACTTTTTTTCTTAAATTTACCAAACTATAATGTTTTGCAAGTGCCTCACTCTCCACATGTTTTCTCTTGATTCACCCCTTGGCACCACCAACACTCCTCCACCCCCAATTTATTGTCTCAGTAAAGTACTGATGGAAAACCCCCAACACCCTCAGTCTATTAGCAGCTTCTGCACACTTTCTTCCATCAAAGCATTTGGCAACTCCAACCACTTTTCAACTGTCCCTGAGCCACCTCCCTTTTGCCTGCATAACTGTGTTAGTAAGGCTCTCTGAGAAACAGAACCAATGGGATGTCTATGGAAAGAGTCTTATAACAAGGAATGATGGAGACTGAGAAGTCCCACGATTTGAGTTAGCAAGCAGGAGACTAAGGAGAGCTGACACTGCAGTGTTAGTCCAAGTCTGAAAGCCTGAGAATCAGGAGAGGGGACGGAATTATGTGTGTTCCAATCTGAAAGCCAATAAGCTCAAGACTTAAGAAAAGCCAATCATTCCATTCAAGTCCAAAAGTAGAAAAAAAGAAAGGGGGCAGGGGGACAGTATCTCAGCTCAGGTAGGAGGAGTTCCCTCTTACTAGCAGAGTCAGCTTGATTGTACTATTTAAGCCTTCAACTGATTGGATAAGGCCCACCACAGGGGAAGCAATATACTTTACTCAGCCTACTGACTGAAATGTTAACTGCATCTAAAAATACCCTTACTAACAAACCTAGAATTATGTTTGACCAAGTATCTAAGAGCCCCATGTCACTGTTAAGTTAATTCTGACACAAAATTAACCATCATACCTACTGAAAATATTCTTCAACTGGCTTTCTTCTCTTCTTGACTGCCTTCAATCTAATCTTCACACAGCAACTGTGATCATTTTAATTTTTAATTTTTAATTAACTCACACACCATAAGCCACCCATTTAAAGCATACAGTTCAATGGTGTTTAACTATATTAATAGATATGTGCTTCCATTAAAAAAGGCAACCAATTACCTTCCAACAAATTAAATTTTTCTCAGAATACCCCAATCACCCCTCATCACACATTAAATAAAATACACTCTACTCACCAAAGTCCACAAAGCTTCACACAACTTCACTTGCCTACCTAACTCAGCCATACCCATACTTCTCCCACTATATTCAGGCCCCTAATCAAATGTCAACTCAGATGGGATGTCCTTAGCACCTTCTCTAAACCACTTCTCTACACACTCAATCATTCTTTATCCATTTATATTATTCTTTCAGTGTAACTACTGGCAACTGGCGTATATTTCCTTCACTGTAATTACTGGTGATATGGCTCCCTGGCTGCCAAGGATCAGCAGGCCTACTGGCCCTGCCAAGAAGCAGCAGCGGAGAGGTGGAGCAGTGGAGCAGCGACCAACTGAAGCACAAGTGGCAAGCACGGCCCACACGCAGTGGGGATGCCTACTGCAGAAGCACACTCTGCACTTTTGGCCTGCCACCAGAAAATGGAAGTGGCACAGAACTGGAGACTATCATGCTAAGTGAAATAAGCAATCCCCAAAAAACCAAAGGCTGAATGCTCTCTCTGATATATGGATGCCGACTCACAACAAGGGAGGGCAAAATAGAGGTACTTTGGAATAGACAAAAGGGAAAGAAGGGAGAGGAAATAGGAATAAGAAACAGTAAAATAAATCAGATGTTACTTTCCTATGTTCACATATAAATACACGACCAATGTAATTCCACATTATGTATAATCAGAAGAATGGGAAGTTATACTCCATATATGTATAATGTCAAAACACATTCTTAAAAAAATAAAAAGAATTGACCAATAGTGTTTTGCCGCAGTCCGGCTGCAGCAAAATAACCAGGGGGGTGACGAGCAACTTGTGTAGATTGATAAAGCAGGAGTGGGAGCCATTTATTGTAGGACAGGAGGGGTATATATACATTCCTGAATACACAGCTTATCTTAATTAACATAAACTAGATATAGCAGTCAACCAATAAGGAATGTCCACACTTAATGGCTCGCTGGCGTTACTTCACAAACCACTCCCTCTGGCAAAATGCCAGGCGCCATCTTGACTTGTTTACAGACCCTAACAGTGTTAGTAAATTTCTAAGCCCCAATAAGCATAAATTCAGGCCAATAGCATTGGCACTTTTTTCAAACCCTAATTAGCATAAGTTTGGGCCCACAGCAGTGAACCAAGTACTACTCTATAAGCCCCTAGACTAGTACACTTGGACAGAGAAAACCTACTATCACTCACTCTTGAACTGTAAAGTTCTGTTCCCGTTCTTCAATAAACCCTACTGTTACATTCACTCATCCTGGTCTATGGATTTTATTCTTCAAATTCACAAGACAAGAACTAGGAAAGAAGAAGAAATTGATAGTGAGCTGCTTGGATCTGCTGCAACACTAGTGAGCATGATCTGCCATCACGAGCTGCAACACTTCTAGGCTGCAGACGCCTGCACAGACCCCTCCCGCCAGCAGAATGGGAGAAACTCTGGTCTCACCTGTCAGCAACTGTGGGGAATGGAGTTTCATCTCAAAACTCCAGTTTCACTGGCACTGTCAGGATATTAGTGATGTGTTGCCTCCTGCGCAGCTGTGTTCTATGTGCCTAGGATAGTACCTGACACACAACAGATGTTCAATAAATATTTCTAGAAAGGGATGGATAGCAATAGGCCCCAGCTACATCAAGTGACCTGTGCCCTCCCAACAGCTTTACACCTTCAATTCTATTTCTATCAACATGATTTGCTGCTCCTTTTGCACTTTCTTTTTTTAATTATACATGGACACAATATCTTTATTTTTACGTGTTGCTGAGGATCGAACCCAGTGCCTCACACATGCTAGACAAGTGCTCTACCTCTGAGCCACAACCCCAAACCTAACCTAGTCAACAAAAGAAACCTAAAGAGAGGTGGTCAGAGTTTATTTGAAATGAAACTGTCCTATCTGATATATGTCATGTAGTACTCAAATGCGGAATCGATTTTTCACTCAATTATCTTTTAACTCTACAATTATAGGGTTGCTTTAGCAATTCTAATGCATTAATTAAAAAAAAAAGTTGCCCTCAAGGCTGAAACTTGACATATAAATGTTGAAATTAGATTTAAAAACAAGCAAGGTTTGGGAACTCTGGGAAAATGCTTCTAAACATGTGCCAGCACCAGCATTAAGAGATTATGGCTAGAAATAAAAGAGGAGTTTCCTGCTTTATAGCACTACATCACCATGAGTGTATTGGAAGCAACTTCAGTGTTGACTCTGTTTTTAAGTTTCCACTTGTAGTGACCCTTACCTTTAATAAGCAGCAGCAGAGAAGCAGAGAGTCAAGAAGTCACCATAAAATGTACTGAGAATACTTTACAAATAATTCAATTGTCATAGACTTACTTATGTGTTTTTTATGAGAGCATTAAGGCATTCAGATATTTACTATCTATTATCTGTTACCTTATGATAGCCAATGCACAATCCCCAGTTTATTTGCCAGAATTGACATTGGATAATCACAAACTGTTAAAATGCAGACAAAAATTCCAGTAAAATGTTTATCACCAAAAACTCATTTACATTAACATATAACCATGGAAAACAACCTTATTTTTAGTATATGTTTGTTTTTGTGCTATAATCTCTGATACAAGTATAACAACACACATATTGTTAAATCTATAGTACAGTATATAGTATAGTTTAGAAGAAAAAGTACTCCATGTTTTGTTATTGGTAGGTTTTTTGTTTTGTTTTAAAGAAAACAAGATTGACAAACTAGTAAGGTTAAGAATAATTGAAATTTTGGGGGCTGGGGTTGCAGCTCAACAATAGAGCACTCGCCTCCCACATGCGAGACCCTGGGTTCAATCCTCACCACCACATAAAAAAATAAATAAGTGAAATAAAGGTGTTGTGTCTAACTACAACTAAAAAAATAAATATAAAAAAGAATAATTTGGGGCTGGGAATGTGGCTCAAGCGGTAGCGCGCTTGCCTGGCATGCCTGCGACCCGGGTTCGATCCTCAGCACACATACAAACAAAGATGTTGTGTCCGCCGAAAACTAAAAAATAAATATTAAAATTCTCTCTCTCTCTCTCTCTCTCTCTCTCTCTCTCTCTCTCTCTCTCTAAAAAAAAGAATAATTTAAATTTCAGTGTTTGAGGCAAAGTTACACAATTTGTGAAAGTGGCTCACATTTGGGGTAAAAAACATTTCTTCAGTATAGTTTAATAATGAAGCCAAATTTAGCGATTTTAGTCAAGTTTACTAATATCCTCTAATATTCACTGTCTCTATTAGAAAACATAAAAATTCTCTTTTAATTCAATGAAGCATCAAAATCTAAGGTAAAAATTCATTCCAAGACAGTGATCTGTAGAAAACAAAATCTAAAGAGCATGGTAATTCTATGTCTACAGAAACATACAATCTTCATTATTTATCAAATGTGAAGATATTGGAAACAAGAAATGAAAGAGTTGAGTGTGAACAGAAAGCATGTTTTTGAGGAGTCCTCAATGTTGCCCCCTTCTCTATCCCATAAGGGCTGATATATATACATCCATCTGAAAATGGGGAATATGGCAACCAGAATCAGCTCAGTAAGAATAGTGTTCCTCTTGGCTAAGCCAAGAAGAACAAATAGGCCAGGGTAAGTGAATCATAGAATTTAATTGGTGGAAGTTTTTCCCAAATCTTCTAGGTAGACAATCTCTTCACACTGAGCTACAAAATCAGCAATAAGATGCAAGAAGAGAACAAATACTCTAAATCTTACCCCTAGGTGTTTTTTTAAAAACTGGTTCCACATCATCTTTCTATTTCTCCCCTTGTTATCAGTGTTAAAATCCCCAATGTGTTCACAAAGTGTCTTGCTTATTACCACTAGAAAGCAACTCCTCCAAGACATAGGTTGGGTGTGACCAAGCACAGAGCAAATCTAACCTATATCACTATTCTGTCTCTTGCAAATATACATGGTCTCCTCCTTCCCGTAACCATCCAAATCACATTCCAATATTTCATAAGTAATTTCTCTTCAACCATAAAAACATAATTTCTGCCTATCCTACCCAGAAAAGTGCTAATCTTAAATGAAAATAGCAATTATATTCATAATTCTTATATTATTTCAACCTAGAAGAGAAAGAAAAGGAAATTAAATTTGGTTTCTACCACCCAAAAAATACAAAAACAAAAACTCTCTCCTGAGGTCTCATGCTTTGGTTTTATTTGTGGAAAATGCCCACAAACTTCCCCTTTCCCCTTGAGAGAGAGGAGGAAATGAAATAAACAAAGTTATTATGTCAAAATGGTTTTATTTGTTTGTTTTTGTATTGGGGATTGAACCCAGTGGTGCTCTACCACTGTGCTTCATCCTCAACCCTTTTTATTATTTTGAGATAGTATCTAGCTAGTTGCTGAGGTTGGCCTTGAATTTGTGATCCTCCTGCCTCTACCTCCGTAGTCACTGGGATTATATGTATGTACCACTGCACCCAGCAAGAATGGTTTTTAGAAAAGCACATGGCAAGTCCTCAGCTGCATCATTTCTTTTTTTTTTTCAATTTAATTGGTTTTATTTTTTAAATACATGACAGCAGAATGCATTACAATTCTTATTACACACATAGAGCACAATTTTTCAAATCTCTGTATAAAAAGTCTGTTCACACCAATTCATGTCTTCATACATGTACTTGGATAATGATCCACCATATTCCACCATCACTGCTAACCCCATGCCCCCTCCCTTCCCCTCCCACCCCTCTGCCCTATCAACAGTTCATCTATTCCTCCCATGCTCCCTCCTCCCTACCCCACTATGAATCAGACTCCTTATATCAAAGAAAACATTAGGCATTTGTTTTGGGGGGGATTGGCTAACTTCACTTAGCATTATCTTCTCCAACTCCATCCATTTACCTGCAAATGCCATGATTTTATTCTTTATTGCTGAGTAATATTCCATTGTATATATATGCCACATTTTTTAATCCATTCATCTACTTAAGGGAATCTAGATTGGTTCCACAGCTTAGCTATTGTGAATTGTGCTACTATAAACACTGATGTGGCTGTGTCCCTGAAGTATGCTGTTTTTAAGTCCTTTGGGTATAGACCAAGGAGAGGAATAGCTGGGTCAAATGGTGGTTCCATTCCCAGTTTTCCAAGGAATCTCCATACTGCTTTCCATATTGGCTGCACCAATTTGCAGTCCCACCAGCAATGTATGAGTGTGCCTTTTCCCCTACATCCTCGCCAATACTTATTGTCTTCATAATAGTTGCCATTCTGACGGGAGTGAGATGGTATCTTAGAGTAGTTTTGATTTGCTTTCTCTAATTGCTAGAGATAATGAACATTTTTTCATATATTTGTTGACTGATTGAATATCCTCTTCTGAGAAGTCTGTTCATATGTCTGTTCATGTCCTTGACCCATATATTGATTGTTTTTTTTTTTTAAGTTTAGTTTTGTTTTGCTTTTGTTTTTGTTTTTGTTTTTGTTTTTTTGGGTGCTTAGCTTTTTGAGTTTACTTTATATACCCTAGAGATTAATGTTCTATCTGATGTGTGAAGAGTAAAAATTTGCTCCCAAGATGTAGGCTCTCAGGGAGGGAGGGGCTTGGGTTGTGGCTTGGCAGTAGAGTGCTCACCTAGCACATGCGAGGCCCTGGGTTAGATCCTCAGCACCACATAAAAATAAATAAATAAAGATATTGTGTCCAACTAAAAAATAAATAAATATTTTTTAAAAAGATGTAGGCTCTCTATTCATCTCACAAATTGTTCTTTTGCAGAAAAGAAACTTTTTAGTTTGAGTCCATACCATTTATTGATTATTGGTTTTAATTCTTGTACTATAGGAGTCTCATTAAGGAAGTTGGGGCCTAATCCCACATAATGAAGATTATGGCCTACTTTTTCTTCTAACAGATACAAAGAGTCTCTGGTTTAATTCCTAGGTCCTTGATCCACTTTGAGTTAAGTTTTGTGCATGGTGAGAGATAAGGGCTTAATTTCATTTTGTTGCGTATGGATTTCCAGTGTTCCCAACACCATTTGTTGAAGAGGCTATCTTTTCTCCAATGCAAGTTTTTGGCACCTTTGTCTCAACAGACTCAAAGATAAGAATCACATGATCATCCCAATAGATGCAGAAAAAGCATTTGACAAAATACAGCACTCCTTCATGTTCAAAACACTAGAAAAACTAGGGATAACATGAATATATCTCAACATCATAAAGGCTATCTACGCTAAGCCTCAGGCCAACATCATTCTAATTAGAGAAAAACTGAAGACATTCCCTCTAAAAACGGGAATAAGACAGGGATGCCCTCTTTCACCACTTCTATTTAACATAGTTCTTGAAACACTGGCCAGAGCAATTAGACAAAAAAAATTAAAGGGATACACACAGGAAAAGAAGAACTTAAATTAGCATTATTTCTGATGGTATGATTCTATACCTAGAAGACCCAAAAAGCTCCACCAGAAAACTTCTAGAACAAGTAAACGAATTCAGCAAAGTAGCAGGATATAAAATCAACACCCATAAATCAAAGGCTTTTCGGTATATCAGTGACAAATCCTCTGAGAGAGAAATGAGAAAAACTACCCCATTTACAATAGCCTCAAAAAAAAAAAAAACTTGGGAATTAATGAAAGAGGTGAAAAATCTATACAATGAAAACTACAGAACCCTAAAGAAAGAAATCAAAGAAGACCTTAGAAAATGGAAAGATCTACCTTGCTCTTGAATAGACAATTAATATTATCAAAATGACCATACTACCAAAAGCACCATTCAGACTTAATGCAATTCTGATCAAAATCCCAATGGCATTCCTCATAGAAATAGAAAAAGCAATCATGAAATTCATCTGAAAAAATAAGAGATCAAGAATAGGTAAAGCAATCCTTAGCAGGAAGATTAAGCAGGTGGCATCACTATACCAGTCCTTAAACTATACTACAGAGCAATGGTAACAAAAACAACATGGTATTGGCAGCAAAACAGACTGGTAGACCAATGTACAGAATAGAGGACACAGAGACTAACCCTCAGCCATATCATTTCAACTTCATAGATTCCTCAGGTGGATTTCCCATAGCTGCTGGAAAGAAACAACCAAATATTTCAGTAGTGACCTCTCAGCATGGAATAGGTCACACTGCTTTGCTGACAGCCAAGCACATGAAGGTGAAAGAGTCAGAAATAACTTCACATAGGTACACGAACGTTAATTAGCTATTACCTTCTGGAAAATGGCAGTAAGAATGGACACACAGATTTGCCTTATATCTGCAAGTAGCCATCAAGAAAGCAAGAAAAACTGACACAACTAACAGCTTAAGCTAACCAAGATCCTTGCCCATTTCCTGCATTCCACAGCATTCCTGACTGAGGAGACAACCTTCCCAGCCTCTATGGTCATACCTTACACATTCCACTGCTGAAAGTAATCTAAAAGATTAATTCTTTATTAGCAAAGATGTTCAAAACAAAATTTTCTGAAGTAATGTTTCTTTTTCAAAAGGAAATTACAATTAAAATGGAAAATATGAGTAGATAAACCAATCTATGGTCAATGAACAGACTGACCCATATAGAAACATAGTAATACTTTCTTAATTATTAAGCTAAATGGTTATCCTTCAGCAATGATTTTATTCCTGGGTTGGTGGGGGTGGAAGGTGTCCATGGCAATGTCCGGAGACATTTTTAACTGTTAAAAATGGTGGGGAAGGAGAATGACACTGTTATCTAGTGAGCAGAAGTCAGGGATGCTGCTAAGGATTCTACAATGCAGAGGACAGACTCCACAAAAAAACAATAATCTGTCTCCAAATCACAATAGCGCTGAGGCTGAGAAACCCTGCTTTACCTAAATACAAATAAATCATCAGGTGTCCAAAATGACTATAAATCTTAGGGTTGTTAACTTCCTTGATATTTCCACACATATTGTATATCATGCACACTAACATATCAGATGGCAAACATTTTCTGCTTCAACAGCTCTTTTGACCATCAGGGTATCTTGCCTTTTTTCTCGGGATTTAGTTTTGACACTGGACTTCTTTTTTACTTGCAAATAGAGGTTTCGATATGATGAACATACCCACATGTAGCACCAGCTAATTTTTTGGAAGACACAAACTCTTTGGTTAGACTTAAAATTAAGGAGAATGTATTTCTTTATGAACTAAAATTAAGAAAAGCCATATCACTAGAAGAAAGGATCTAAGAGAATATAGTTACTACCCTCCCAAAGAAAATTATCACATGAATATATCAAGCAAAGCATTCAAGATATTTTTAAAGCATATAAACACGTTTCTCCATATTGTCATTGCTCAAAGCACATTCCATGCTTTTCCCATAGGTCCATATGTAAAGTTAAATCCATTGCTCTAACATAAAAGTTAAATACATATGGCAGGTAGTTGAGAAAAACTGAAAAGATGTAGCTAAAAAGAGAGTAAGATAGGAGTGACTGAAGGGGGAATATGGACCATCGTCATAACCTCCTAGTTTACAACTTTACACAGAAATTCTTACTGTATTTAACTTAATCTTGGTGTATCTACCCGACACAAACTTCCTTCACAGAACCTACTTCAACCCACACACTGAGCTGAATGCTCCAACGCTCCTGACCACAGCCTATTTGGTCAAGACAATTATCTTAAGTGACCTGTGGTATGTGTAGCCTGGAAAGAACCTGGTCCATTCAGATCCAACTAAGAAACATCAAAAAAAAAAAAAGTCTCCTGTTGAAGTGGGGAAGAAAAAAGTAATTGGGTAGAATACAGCTGCCATGCTTATAGCAGAACACTAAATTCATAGAAGAAACATGAGATAAATCTTCAAAATAAACCCTCTTCACCTGACTTTGCTTGAAATCATCTCTGTGCTTTGCTACTCAAAGAGCAGACACTGTATGTAAAACCTGATGAGATGATTAAAACCTTTGGACTCTATCAATGTAATTTTTCTAGTTTTGATATATTATACTTTAGTTATACAAGATGATACACTGGGGGCTCGGACTGTGGCTCAGAAGTAGAGCATCATGTCACATGCGTGAGGCACTGAGTTCAATCCTCAGCACCACATAAAAATAAAATAAAGATATTGTGTCCACCTACAGCTTAAAAAACAAAACAAAAAAGATGGTACATTGGGAAAGTGGTACAGAAAGCCTTTTGGGGCTTTTTGCAACTTCCTGTGAGTCTATGTTTATTTCAATGTAAGAAGTGTTAACTATAACAGTATCTGTATTAGTTTTCTAGGGATGCCATTCCAAGAACCAAAATTGGCTTAAAACAAAGAGAGATTATTGTCTCACAGTTCTAGAGCTAGAAATTCAAATTTAAGGTGTTGGCAGAGCCATGCTCCCTATGAAACCTGAAAGGGCAGAGTCTTTCTTTCCTCTTTTTAACTTCTGGTGGTTTTCAGGCAATCTTTGGTGTTCTTTGCATTAGAGATATTTTAATCAATACCTCGTCTTCATGTGGCATTCTTCCTGTATGTAAGTCTTCACATGGCCATCATTTTATAAAGACATCAGTATTATAAGATTAGAACATAATCTACTCCAATATGACCTCATCTTAACTAATTACTTCATCTGCAACCATCCTATTCACAAAGCCCCATTCAGAGGTACTGGGGTTTAAAACTGTCTTTATCATTTCGGGGGAGGGGTTACCCAATTCTAGAACCCATTAATATTCACAATGGAAAAATTGTTCACTAATTCATCAGAAAAATCTTTGCTGGGGGGGCGGGGGCGGTTTGCTGGAGTTGTGGCTCAGCGGCACACTGCTCACCTAGCACGTCTGCAAGGCCCTGGTTCGAACCTCAGCACCACATAAAAATAAATAAATAAAACTAAGGTATTGTATCCAACAACAACTAAAAAAATAAATATTTAAAAAAGAAAAGAAAAATCTTTGCTCTCCTATATGAATCAGCCACCAATGTTGTGTGATGTGAACACAAAAATTAGTAGTATTGGCCAGATCATTCATCTTAAATAAGGGTCAAAAATTGAGGCTTCTGGGCTGGGGCTGTAGCTCAGTGGTAGAGCACTTGCCTTGCAGGTGTGAGGCCCTGAGTTCAATTCTCAGCACCACATAAAAATAAATCAACAAATATTGTGTCCATCTACAACTAAAAAAATATTTTTAAAAAATTTAAGGCTTCTGACATACTCCTTCTTCAGGAATCTTAGAGATCAATATTCATAGTCCCATTACAAGTGCTCACAAGTTTCCAAAACATGTCAGTCTAGTTCTCTGTGGCACATTTATTTTGTGATTTTTTTTTGCTCGTTTGCTAATTTACTTGAGTCAAACTTCATATCTATCTTTGTTCCTCCAACACATCCCTATAAACTAAAAAAGAAATCCTCAACCTAGTAGGCCCTTACTTGTTTGTTTAAATAAAGAACGCTTGTTGAATATCTGTATGTTGAAATACATATTATTCTTTTTAATTCTTGTAACAACCCCCTTCGAAATAGATGTTAACGCTTTTATTCACACTTTCCAAAAGTTTTTATAATCATCCTGACAAGTACCAGAATGAGTCAAATGAAGCTAACTTCAAACCAACTGAGTTTAGCCCATTCTACAGCTGAAGTCACTCCATGCTCTAACATCCAATTGAAAATGTTCAGTGTCTTGTATTTAGGAAACCATCCTATTTAATATACTGGAAATTCATTCCACTTTAGTTACTAAAGACAAGATCCAAACTGGATAGAATTTCTGATGCTTGAAATAGAAATACTTGTAGAGATCTCTGGGTTTAAAAATAAAATACATTTGTGCTTGCATCTAATCATACAATCAGAAAACTGAATAAAACCTACAGTGGCCAAGAACAACAGAACCATCACAATTCAAGCATTACAAATATGTAAAAGCTAATTTCATTTAAAATGCATGTAAATGATACAAGAAATGACAGTTTATAATCAAAGTATTAAACTATTTAACAATAACTCAAACCATGTGAAAAATATAATTCAAATGTTTAATTTGCACAGTAGTGCTTTAGAAAAGTTATTTTCATATAAAGATTTTTTATTTTATAACACTGAATGTTTCCTGCCAGAAAGAACCCAAACACCAAATTTAATTTTATCCCTTTAAAAACAAATATCTCTGACTCACTACATATTAGAAGACTATAAATAAATAAATAAATAAATACACACACACACACACACACACACACACACACACACACACTCACTCACACACCCATGACAGGTTTTTGACCTAACTACATTTAAGACCAAAAAAAAGTCAGGCCAGCTGCCATTCATAATAGATAAGCAACAGAGACAACTCGTAAGAAGGAAGGAATTAATATTGGTACCAACTGTGCTGGGAACTTTATATGTACTCTATAATTTCAAAAGAAAACTATTTTAAAAAACCTTTTCATTCCTTCTATCCTAGGCAGATATTTTCCAATAATAAACATTTTACAAAACTCATCCTTGTCAAAATTTTGGCAAGTTTTTTATGTCTCCTGCAAACTCAGAAATTTTGGTGCTTCCACCTATAATTACTTATGCCATTAACATCTACAAATACATGAATGGCCAAAGAGAAGTTTCTTGAATGTAATATAAACATAGTGAATATCTCAAAGATAATCATTTGTTTCTACACTGCAATTATTAGCTGTTTTATTTTTTTATTTTTTTTCTCTTTTTTTTAATATTTATTTTTCAGTTTTTGGCAGACACAACATCTTTCTTTGTATGTGGTGCTGAGGATCAAACCCGGGCCGCACGCATGCCAGGCGAGCACGCTACCACTTGAGCCACATCCCCAGCCCTATTAGCTGTTTTAAACTTAATGGTTTTGTGGGAAAAAAAATTTAACCAACTCCTATCATGAGCATTGGTTTTTTTTAAAGAATTTTTAACATTATGAAAATTATCCATCAATTGGTATTTATTATAAATTATTTTCAAACAAAAAGCTCATGTTATTACTGGTCTCTCATCAGAATAACTCAATAACAACAGGGGAATTTTTCATACACAAAATCCTAAATTTAAAGCTAGAAGAAATCTAGAGAAACATCACTTCCATTTTATGGATGATATGACTCTGACAAAGACTTGTCCAACATATCTAGCACCACAGAGGACATTAGTAGGAATATTTTACAAATACACTTAAGATCAATGTGATGAGTGGAATTAATGCATAAGTAAGAAGCAGTAGAAACAGAGCCACCTGGTAAACACTGGCTAGTCTAGGGAACTATGTGGTCAACTAGAAAGCAGAGCTAGCAGAGTTGAGCTTCAGAGAACTTGAACTACACAAAGGCAATCAGTGGAGGAGAGAAGCCAAGAAAGGGAATAGATGATGCTCTAAGAACAAAAATCAAAACAAACAAATGAATAAACAAATAAATAAAAACCACCTGGTGGGAGAGAAATAGAAAAGAGAACTACAGGTGTAAAAAGGATATCACTAAAAACACTTTTCTCCAGGAAAATATCCCTAACTTAATGTCTACTCTTAACTACAGATGCTGAGGGCCATTACCAAGTAGGAATGACACATGGAAATTTCCTTGCCAAGCGTACCCCATGCTGCTTAGAGGACATTCGATGGGACATTGCATGCATGCTTTAATAAGGTGACCTTGCTCAAGGACCAAGGCGGATCCGGGTTGAGAGCTGATCAGGTTTGAGGAAGTAACTGGCTCCTTGAATTTAAGGCGTTGCCAGTTTAAGATAATGGGTTTTAGGGAAGTTAGAGGTTGAAGATTATTGCTAGGATTAGGGTGTTCCTGCTGCTTGTTCCCGTTGAGTTCTCGTGAGATTAAAATGAGATTTGGAGATAGCCTCGTGGAGTAGGTGAATTGTGCGGGCAGATGGCAGGCGGGCAGATGGCAGAACGCGATTGCCCCTGGACCTGTGTGGAGGCGGTGTGAGAGTGGGAATAAAGAATTGCTGTTTGAACCTACAAAGCTGTGAGCGCCTCGTGATTCTGGTGTCAAGCCGAGACCTTGGCATACAGATAAAAGAACTATCTTTTATACATTTCAAAGACAAAGAAATCTAGTTTTGAGGTGAGAACGTTCAAAATTCTCTCTTCTAGCTATTTTGAAATATGCATTATTATCAACTATAGTCATCCTACTGTGCAACAGAACACCAGAACTGCATTGTATTATATCCCATAAATATGTACAATAATTATTTGTTGATTATAAATAACATTTTTTAAAAGGAATTCATTCTGAAGATAATTTATTACTTACCAAGCCTGCTATTGGTGTGGACAGTCTATTGATCTTCTTAATGATTCCAGGCTTAAGCTTATTAATCAAACTGAAAGTAAATGAATAACATAACGATTATAAGAATGCCAATATGAGTTCAGTGTTCTTTGAAACATTTTTAAGAATCATATACATCACTATTCCATCCTGCAATCTGTTACTCCTAGCCCCAACTGAGGGTAAACAACCAAAACAACAGGTCCAGAAACAAAGAACTTGACTGCACACAGTGGTGAGGTGGTCCCCCTTGGACCATGTAGTCACATTTCTATATCAACCACTTCCGTAACAATAGTTTCACGTTTGTTAAAGAAAGGTACTTTAATAGCCAGTGTGTTTTAATAGCCAGTTTAAGAAATCTACTCATTAGGATTTAGTTCACTTGGCTCAAAGAACACTTTCCTATTGATAATTTTCATTTTTTTTCATCAGATTGATCTTTATGTTAAAAGCTAGCTTCAAAACCATATTGTTTTTGCCACATTTAAAGGGCGCAGGGTAACTAATCCAAATAGTTGACCTGTTCTTATGGTAACTCATTCAAACCCAACTGATTGCTATTAACTTAGCAGGATGGGTAAAAATTACATGTACCAAATTTCCCTAAATTACCTCTGAATCTAATGTTGAATAAGTTTAAGTTAATGTAACAGATACTTAAAATATATTTGTGTCTCTGTACTCCAAGATACTAAAAAAGAAATGTGTCTGACAACCATGCTCAGAATACAATTTTTGTTTTAAGTCTAAATTATTATGCATTCTTTTTTTTATTTGCTGATCATTGACACAGTGCCAAGCCATGTAGTAACTTAATACTATAATAATGTTTTTCTACCAGTGCAAACTGGGATAATTAATCATTAATCACCATCAAAAATAATATCTTAAAAAAGTGATTTTCCTATTTAATAATTCATCTATAAAAAAAACAATTCTTTATAACAGAGCTCCAAAGGAAAAGCAAACAAAGGAGAAATGATCAAACATTACTAATTTACTAGTCTCCTCTTCATGATGGCAACAGAAAAAAAACAAGAAAAAAAGCTGAAGCTTGTGGCTTTGACATTCCAGAGATTTATACATACACTTGAGTGTGTTAAGAATAAAAAAAGGAGACCTTCAGTGATACACAAAATTATAAGAGGTTATGAGGGGCAAGGGGGAGGGGGAAAAAAAGGGAGAGAATTGAACAACTGCAGAGGAGGTAGAGAGGGAAGATGGGAGGGGAGGGGAGGGCAGGGGGGATAGTAGGGGATAGGAAAGGTAGCAGAATACAACAGTCACTAATATGCCATTATGTAAAAATGTGAGTATGTAACAGAAGTGAGTCTGCAATATGTATCTGGGGAGTTCAAAACCCAATTGAGTCAAATGTATGAAAGATGATATATCATGAGCTCTGTAATGTTTTGAACAATCAATAAAAAAAATTTTAAAAAAAGAATAAAAAAGACAAAAGTCTCCACTTAATAGCCTTCAGAATGCTGTTCAACAGGATTCAAAATTTTAAAACAGTGGCTCATGAAGATTTGGTCTGGCAAACAAAAGATGTTTTTACATTTTTATACTTTGTTCACATAAAGATCTTTATACTTTTTTTTTATACTTTGTTCACATAAAGACCTTAGTATAGACAATAAAACTATCGCTTTGATCTTGTGTGTGTGTGTGTGTGTGTGTGTGTGTGTGTGTATGTGTGTTTTCATGAACATGGACATGCCTGCATGCTAGGGATTGAATCCAGGGTCTTGCACATCCTAGACAGTGTTCTACTACTGAGCTACAATACCAGACTCAGCCCTTCACCTTTAAGTATTTCCTTCAATTACTTCTCCCTGATTTGTAACTTTTGATATGTGGATTAACTGAAAATTATATAGGAAGAAAGGTTTTCTCCCTTCATGATCACATTATTTTTCTTTCATCACTAAGCCAGAAAAGAAATGAGTCAATTTATAAGAAATGACTATTCCAAATTAATTCTTCTAGTTGTTCCCTATTAACAGGTATTTCCGTAATTCCATTATTGATGGCATTCTTGCAATGCACAGAAAAACTAATAACTGAAGCATTACTTAACAGGAATATAACAATAAAGAAATTATTTGGCCATGTATGATGTATAGTAAATCCCACCATTATGTACAAACATAATGCACAAATAAAAATGAAAAAAATAGGGGCTGGGACTATAACTCAGTGGTAGAGCGCTTGCCTCGCATGTGCAAGGCACTGCGTTCAATCCTCAGCACCACATGAAAATAAATAAATAAAATAAAGATATTGTGTACATCTACAACTAAAACTAAATATTTTAAAAAATGGAAAAATTGGGGCTGTGGTTGTAGCTCAGTGGTAGAGCACTTGCCTAGCATGTTCGAGGCACTGGGGTCGATTCTCGGCACCACAAAAAAATAAATAAAAGTAGTGTGTCATCTAGGACTAAAAATATTTTTTAAATAAAAATAAAATAGATTTCTACCAAAAAATTAAAATAAAGTATATAACTAATTTTTAAGAAAGAAAGAAAGATTATTTATATTTATTGACCACTAGCTCAGCAATGACTTTCTTAGATAACTTTTATTTTAAAATATAATCTTTCAATGATATAAATTAGAGGCCAATATGAGGCAGGGCAATATATAAAATGTCAGGGAAGTCTGGCAACAGTTGTCGGTTTAGAGGAAGAATGTGATGAATTCCTGCTCCACCTATTTGAGTCACAGGTAACTTTGGCCAGGTCATTCAGTTTACCTGTTTATATCACTTACCATTTTTGTTCTACAGGATTAGTAATTTCAAGAGCACTTTTTAAAATACAGTTTCTGGAATGAATGATAAAACAGTTTACTCTCAATTAGGATCAGCCAAGGGAAGTGAGGGATGGAACTAAAGGAAACGGTATAGATAAATACTATCTCTCAATAATGAGTTACTGACTCCTCCCTCATCAACAGGTTTTTGCCAGAGCTTATTACTTAAAAGCAGCATATACACAATAGATTAGCCCTTATTTCTTTATTCCTGAACCTTCCTGTATGTGTGCAAACCCGGAAATAACCATAAGGAAAAAACACTCATCTAGATAACACACAAACCACCCTCTAAAAAGCTGAGTCACTGGAAAAAAATGCTTTTTTATTTTAATCATTACAATGATGATTGGTTCTAAGCACTAGACTATAGAGGAAATACATATATAATTTTGGCAAACACTGAGCATCCCGTCAAATTATGAATTATGAATCATTATTTTCACATACAATTACAGAAAGAACTTTTAGGCTATTTCTTCCAGGTTTCATAAAATCTAAAAAATGTAGATGAAATCTAAGTATATATAAAGTATACTGAAGTTTACACAAAGGACCAAAGGCTCATATCAAATAAAAAATACAGGTGTTATCTATGGAAATATTTTGTTTAAAAATACAACTTCTTTGCATAATAAGAGTTCTTCAATTACTCATGTGATATTCCTAAAGATGATAGTGAATTCAGGTCACTGGCTCTAGCAAGAATCAGATAACATGATAACATTCCAGAGGTTATGATTTTAGTGCCTCCATGCATTAGAATCTATCATCAGTTCTGGGGCAATTTTATCTACCTATATCCCCATATCTCATCCCCCTATCCCTGAGCAGAATTTCATCTCTCTACCCACAAGTCTTCCTTCAGGCAGTGGCACAAACCTAGTCATGTGTTTGCTTAGCACATTAGAGGATGACTCTTTTGTAAGATTAAAACCAGAACAGAAAGTTCCTAGTAGTTTTATACTTCCAGTGGAACATACTCACAATAAGCCCTGATGCCCTCTTCTTAAGTACATCCCTTGCTCTGGTCTAAAAGTTCGTGTTCACCACCCCTAAAATTCCTATGTTGAAATCCTAACCTCCAAAGAGACAGTATTCAGAGGTAGAACCCTTTGGGAGGTGATTAGGTCAGGAAGGCTACACTTCATGGATGTGGGAATAGTGCCCTTAGTAAAGAGGTCTTGCCCCTTCCACCATGTTAAGTTACAGGGAGCCCTCGCCAAATATCAAATTTGCTAGCATCTTGACCTTGGGCTTCTCAGCTTCAGAACCATGAGAAATAAATGTCTGTGGTGTATAAGCCACACAGTTTAAAGTATTTTGTTATTTTAGCCTGAATGGTCTAACCTCACCTTCAAGGTATCTACTTTTTCTTTCCCCTACCACAGGCCCATAACATCTACTCCCTCCAAAGGGGCTGAATTACATAACAACAGATGCTGTAAAGCTGGCTCTGTTCACAGGCCTTGTTATCAGTGATTGTGTCCTGACTTTAAATAGAACTCAGATGTGACATTCTAAAAAAGAGGCCATATAGCTCAGTATGACATGTGGCTCAGCTATATAAATTTTAATGGAAACTAGAACTCTCTGATAATCTCCAGAAACTAGTTCCAAATGCCAAACTTCATTTGTCCCTTTATCAGAAAGCTCCTCAGCTAAGATGCAAAATTTTGAACACCTTTTCACTTCCTATTTCCAAAGATTTTCAAAATGAACTTGAGCAACTGACATGGAAGAGTTAGTTCATTGTATCAATACAAAGCATAAATTTTTAATCTATAAATTATTTCATTATTCATTTATGCATTATATATAAAAAACTTTCTTTCTGTCACATTTTATAAATAAATATCCATCACACTATCAAATTCTTATGATTAGTAAGTTTTTAAATAGATATTAAGATATCACATTCTCCTTACAAATTAGTGATCTTTGTTTTATTCCCTATATGTTATTAATTCATTTGCCTATTTTTGCTCGTAAGCATAGATTCATTAAACATTTAAATGCTTACTAAAGACAATATTGTGCTAGGTTCAATCATACAGCAACCAGATAGGACAGTTGCCCAGGACAAATACCATCTCTGATTCCAAATGCAGCTCCCAGCATTCAGAGAAGTACCTGGCATTCAGGTACTTCTGATTCAAAATGTGTCTTCTTTATAAAAATAAATTTCAAAAAAAAAATCTTTCATTAAAATGAAATGCCAGAAATTTCTACTTTTACCAACAACATCTTCCCTCTACCATTTTTTTCTGTTGCCAGACAAGTCAAACCTTAATAATCTCTCCTAATTATCAAGTGTGATAGAAACAGTACACTATCAGATACATTAACATGAACCAGTTTTATTAAGAAAATGTCTTACTAAGGTTTTAAATTAATGACTTCTATCTAAAATTCATATGTGAAAATAAAACCAAACTGAATAACGACCACACTTCCATGGGTAACATAATCAGCACGTGCAATGTAGAATTTAAAAAGTTTAAAAGCATTCAATATAAATATTTAGGATCACTTTAGTATGTTCAAAGGTTAGGAAGAAAATAAATATTTCATTTCTAGAATTCCTGTGGCAGTGTTTTTGAATAATGCTAAACTACCCACAACATATATGAAAAGTTAACATATGCTAAAATGGGAATATGCGTGAGACAGCAACAAGTCAATAACAATGTAATTATGATCATCATTTTATTACAATGGAACTTTGTTATTTAGCCTCTTTGTTATACTCTAAGCATCCTAAAGTGCATAGAGAAGCTTAAGTGGTCTGACTCCTCTTAATTCTGAGCAACTTCAATAGTTAGAGCACTAATGTATTTCACTGAGTAGCAGGAAATTTCCCATTATGACATCCAAACAAAGAGCATTTAGCCACAAGACCTCACACCCTTCACAACAATTAACTCAAAATGGATCACAGACACATGTAAAATGGAAAACAATAGAAATCCTAGAAGAGAACATAAGAAAATGTAGATGACCTTAGATCTGATGATGACTTTTTCAGTATGACATCAAAAGGATAAACTACATGAGAAAGCATTGATAAGCAAGATTACATTAAATTTTAAAATGTCTGCTCTGCAAAAGACAAGAAAATGAAAAGACAAGAAACAGACTGAGGGAGAAAATATTTTCAAGATATTCCTAATAACACAAGGAACCCTTAAGACTCAACAGTAAGAATAGATTAGGCAGAGATATAGCACAACCAAAGTTAGGTAAAAAATGCAAAAGTCATGTCTGCTAAAACCAAGAATAAGAAAACAATGTCAGAATCAGTATATTATTTGAAATAAAATTGCTAGCACAATTAATAAGGAATTTAAAAAACAAAATTGGGAAAAGAGAAAGTAACAAAATCATGTTCACGTTACAATTACACACCTGAAAAATCCAAGAAAATCCAACTAAAAACCTAATGCAAATAATTAAGAGAATGCAGAGAATTATCTTGTATATGAAATTAACATAGAAATCAATAGTTTATACATATACACATAAAATTTGTTAGGAGGTATAATGGAAAAAATGCCACCATTTGCAATATCACAATTAAGACTTTTTTTAAAAGACTCAACATGAAGAAATCAACCTGATTTTAAAATAGGCCAAAGACCTTAACAGACACCTCACAAAACAAAATATAAGAAGGCAAATAAGCTTACATCAGGAAATGGAAATTACAACAATACCTATTTTTGCCTTTTTAGGCAAAACTTCACAAAACTGACAACACCTAACACCAATAGGGAGGTTGAGCAACAAGAACTCCTAGTGATGCATCACTTTGGAAGAAACTGTTACCACATGAGCCAGCAGTCATGCTCCTGTGTATTTACCAAAGGAGTTAGAAATGTACATCCACACCAAAACTTGCATGTGGATGCTTATAAAACTTTCCTAATTGCCAAAACTTGGAAGCAATCAAGATGTCCTATCAGTAGTAACCTCTGATACATACCTATTTGGAAAGGAATCTGGCAACAAGAATCAATTTACCTTTTCCCCTGCAGGCAGCTATTCCATGGCATATTCACACCTTTAACAAGTGTTTCCTCCACCTGTCAGCTCCTTACTATAATTTTCCACATTGCTGCAAGCTTTATAATCACTGGTTTTAAGGGATAAAAACGTTTTTTTCACCAAATTACTTCTCACGTTTCAAGTCTTTAAGTTGTTCCTAGTATTTTTCATTATGCTTAGGCTTTCCTTTTTAACTTTTTTTTTCTTAGGTGTAGATGGATACAATATCTTTGTTTTTTTTAATATTTACTTTTTAGTTACAGGTGGACACAATATCTTTATTTTATTATTTTATTTTATGTGGTGCTGAGGATTGAACCCAGTGCCTCACGCATGCTAGGCAAGCGCTCTATCACTGAGTTGTGGCCTGAGCCCTCTTTATTTATTTTTTATGTGGTGCTGAGGATCAAACCCAGTGAATCATGCATACAAAAAAAGCATTCAATCACTGAACTATAACTACAACTCATGCATAGGCTTTCTATCTTTTCATTCACTTTAATCTATTTCTTAAGACAGAGCCCTAAAAGAAGAATTACCAAGGAATGTCTTATAATTTTTATGATAAAAGTATTTATTTATTATGGTAATGAATAAAAAGTATCACATTTTTACTTTAAAGGTATTGTCAAATTATTTTTCAGAGAGTTGTACCAGTTTATATCTGACTGGTAATTTTGAGACCATATATCATGCTGTCTAAATATGACCATCTCTTTTCTTCCCCTATTAAATGCTGGTGACCTAATGTAGGGCCTTGTGCATGCAAACCTAAGCACATGCTCTACTGCTGAACTATGCCCTTAGATCCATGATTTTTGTTTAATAGATGTTATATTATTTACTAGTTTCAACAAAAACATTGCATCTAGTTGTAGTATAACTGTTTACTAATGAAGATAAACATTTTATATTTATTATTACATATTATAATAGCATATATTTTTATTTATTCAATAATATTTCCTCCTTTTCAAGTATTTGGTTATATTCTTTGCTTATTTGTCTACTAAGGCTTAAAAAATGTACATCTTAACACTTTAATGGAGCCCTACATAATTTGAGTCACTTTTACTTACAATATTTCATTTGTAAGAACATTATTTCTCCTTTTTCTTTTTTCTATCCTTTCAATGCTTAGAACTTTACCTCCAAAGATTTTTTTTTAATTCTTAGGTTGCTTTTCCAGCTTTTAGTTACCTTAATCTAGACCATATTTCAATATGCAATGCATTTTTAAATTAATTGTTAGCCAACTACTTACCCCAATACCATAATTAACCTATGCATTTCTTCTCCACTTTCTCTTATCTCCCATATCATAAATTCTTATATATAAGAATTTATAATTCTCTTCCTGACTTTGTTATATTAACAAGCACATATTTAAATCACTGAATACTTTATTAGTGCACTGTAGTTACACATAATAGTTAGGTTTATTTTGATATATTCATAAATACATATAACATATTTTGTTCCATATTTCAATCCCCAGTACTTTCTCTTTCCCTCCTTTCCCTCTTCCCCCTGATCTCCTTTGTCTGCTTTATTGGTCTTCCTTCCATTTATTTATTTTTCAATTCATACTTCTTAAGTACTATACTTTGTCATGTGTTCTATTATTAGGATGGGCAAATTCCACAGAAATTTTTATCTTTAGAATTTTTCCTGTTCTCACATATAAACCCATTCTTCCATGTAAACCTTGAAATGACTCCTAGAGTCAAAAAAAGTTGGATAGATTTTATAATGAGGATTAGATTAAAATTATAAATTAATTTTAATTTATATATTGACTTATACATTTTTTAAGTTTACCATTCTTATCCATGAGCTGTTAGCTAATTTTCTGATTGATAATGGCTGGTGTTATGGTCTGGATGTGTGGTATCCCCCCAAACCTCATGTGTGAGACAATGCAAGAAGGTTTAGAGGAGAAATGATTAGGTTATAAGAGTCTTAACTCCATTAGTGAATTAATCCTCTGATGGGATTAACTGAGTGGTAATTAAAGGTGAATAGGGGTGGCTGGAAGAGGTGGGTCCTTGGGGGTGTGGCTTTGGGGTATATATTTTTGTATCTGATGAGTGGAGTCACCTACTTTCTGATCATCATAAGAGATTCTTCCCTCAGCTACTCTCTTCAGCCATGATGTTCTACCTTACCTTGAGCCCCAAGGAATGAAGCTGGCCTTCTATGGACTGAGACCTCTGAAACTATGAGCCTCCAAATAAACCTTTCCTTCTTTAAAATTGTTCTTATCAGATCTTTTAGTCACAGCAGCAAAAAAGCTGACTAAAATAGCTAGTATATAAAAATTCTTAAGTTTAAGTCTCTCATACAAGGCAATAATTCTAGTTCTAATCTATGTGATAGCATTACATATTTATCTTTCTTACAGTATTTACTCCCTTTATTTAATTCACTTCTAATTCTCATACCGGAATTTCCACATTTCTACAATTTAATAACTAATGCAAAGTTTTCCACATATTCACTTGAAAACCTCCATTATATCAAAAACATATTTTAGGGCTGAGGACATCCCTAGCACTTTCCTAGGATGTGCAAGGCTAGGTTCAGTCCCTAATACTATAAAACACGTGTGTACACACACACACACACACACACACACACACACATTTTAATAATAAATTTTTGCTAAGAAACTTTAATATAAATTGTTTGGATCACAGACAGCAAATACATTACTCCTTTCATTTTTAATAGCTGCCGTTCTCATTTGCTTCCCAGGGGCACTAAAACATGGTATGCTCTACTCTTAGTAACTTTTATTTAGGGTAAGAAAACACTATCAACAATACACCCAAGCTCAGGAAGTACAGGATTGAGCTTTCTACCTTCTAGTTTGAACAGTTACCCTCCTCTAGAAATCTAAAATCAGAAACAGCTCTAAAAATACACACCCTGCCATTATACAAAGTTTCTGGGCCTCCCATGGAGCTAAGTACAGAAGCCCCAACAGCCCATTGTTGGGATAGCTCCATGGGATGTCCCTGGCATCCCTGGCACCCCATGCATAGAAGTCTCCAGCTCTAAGAAAAAGGATAGAGTTCTCTCTGCATGAATGACAAGTGACAGACTTGTCTTTGTTGCCAGATGCCTTTAAAAAGTCACCTGAGTGTCCCACAGTAAATAGCAGTAATGGTAAATAATTTTCTTTCTCTATTAAATTTATCTTTGATCAAATATTATGGTACTTTTAAAGCAGTGTGATAGTCACAAGGCAGATATAAATAGAACAGGACTTCTCGCACCAATAGGTGAACATCTTGCTCCACTCTTTCCAAGTGGCAAGCAAAGTTTCAAAAGACCTGGTGACAGCGTGAGAAGCTGCTGAATAATGTGAGCCACATGTTCCAAAAGGTTCAAGCTTCTAGTGCATGGTCAAAGGAAACAGGGCAAAAACTTGGGACCATTCCAGGGAGGGGAAGTACAGATTGACTAACCAGTAACACACCCAATCAGACTATCTTCAAACAAATCTTACTTCACTGAGGAATAACGAATGTTTTCACCCAGTATTTCCAAGATTGCCATCATGAGTAATTGGGAAATCACTAGCTGATATTGAAAGCTGGATAGGCTTCACCCAAATATGTTTAGAGAAGAGAAATACTTCTGCCAGAAACTAGAGCAAAACAAGGTTGTAACATTTATGCAGTGGCAAATCTTTTATACTTTTTAAAATATATAATAAAGGCAGTCCTTATTAACATTAAGAAATACTGGAGAGAAGAGACAGATTAATGAATATAATAATTAAACTCATAGAAAATTATAACAAAGAGCTGAAATCATCTAATAAATTCTTGTTGATCCTTTTATTAATTAGGGGGAAAAATCTGGTTCGTACCCACCTCATGAGAGAGCAGGTATCCGAGGTAAAGTGTAAAATATTAGACTATCTTGGATTTTTTCCTTAGCCATCAACTCACTAGATTCCACAGCCAAACAAAATAAATGAAACTAAAGTGATTAATATGAACATACTAACTTCAACACCGATCACAATGCACACAACTGCCCTCACTATTCAGATGTACATCTCATCTGAAACCTCAGCACAGAGTTTATACCCAATTTGGACTCTGAAATGTCAGTCCACTGCCAGTTGGATGAAAGCTATAATAAGCTTCTCCAACTCTTTTGACTTTGACATTTCAGAACACCAGTTTAAATATGAAAAAAGTACTACTGAAGGATAAAAAACTATTGAAATTACTAAATGAAACATTAAGAAACCTCATTAATAGAGATAATGAACAAGGAAGTCTAAACAGGCAACAAACAGATCCTACATTTCATAAGAAATATAGTTTGGCAGTAAGCCAAACAGAAGTCAGGCTTCTGTCAGAAAATAAACCAAGATTTTAAAAACATTCTAATTATATTTCAGCTAAAAAATGAGATATCTAACAGGGGGAGAAAAAAATCTTCAAGTCAACTTACTGTATTCACAATGAATTTAAAAGTCAGGCCTACAATACCAGGCCTCTCTGAGCAGCTGGTTGTTTTCTGTCACTATTATATGAAGGTAATGCAGTGCCTGATCACCATTTCAGAGACCCATCTAAACTTTCTTCATTTATAGATTCATAAAGAATACAGTTACCCAAGGCTGGGATTGTGGCTCAGCAGTAGAGTGTTCACCTAGCACATTTGAGGCCCTGGGTTTGATCCTCAGCATCACGTAAAAATAAATAAGTAAAAGATATTGTGTCCAACTACAACTAAAAAATAAATATTAAAAAAAAAAAGAATACAGTTACCTGGACCTGGCTTTTTTTCAATACTACACTTATACTGACCTGGGCTATGAACAACGTGATTAAAAATTTAAAGGAAGAATTTATTATATACCACTTTGATGTTCCACAGTAAAGTACACAATTACTGATTGCCATGGTTTAGTATTTACTTAACTAACTATGGGAAAATATTTAAACAATTATCAGTACTAAACAGATTGATACATTTATATGGTAATACCTCAAACCTCAAACTGTTATTATTCCAATTTGGAAACAATCTAAGAATGATCTTTTAGAATTTTCTTAATTAAGGTGACTCTTTAAAAACAACAATATAGGGCTGGGATTGTGGCTCAGCGGTAGAGTTCTCGTCTCGCATGGGCGGGACCAGGTTTGATCCTCAGGACCACATAAAAATAAAGGCATTGTGTTGTGTCCATCTACACCTAAAAACTAAATATTTTTAAAAAAACTATATATCTCTAACCATGCATCCAAATGTTTGCTGTCACCATTAGCTAAGATAGAAATTATATGTTTATTCTAACTTGTACTGCCTTGGTCAAAGCAGTTTTTTATCAACTTTAAACATCCTCATTCTTTCAGATGGGGTAGAATTTCTGGAAATCTTTTCAAATCACTTAGAACCCAGGCTGGTGCATAAATTTTAAGTAAAAAATGCTTAAAGATCTTATGGAGGCAGTGCCCAAAAAGTAGAATCCCTGAAATATTCTGATTAATAGTTTATCACTGGAAGCATATAACCTACAAAATGGTTTCTTTGCAAAGATCATCTGTTTGGGCTATATGCTCTTGTCAATCTCAGAAGAATCCTGCACCTTACAGGCTTACCTCCTCCATATACCCACTAGCTATCCAGAGTTATAGCACTTAAAATTGGTGAAGTATTTTTACTGCAAACCTCTAAATAATCCATACTTAGAGTTAAGGTAGTTTGCAGGTCACATGACTCTTTCTAGGAGATTTTCCCATCTCCATCTGCTGAACACATGAGAACCCATTTAAATCATGCAGTTTTCAAATCAAGATAATTTCCCCTTGGTGACCAACCGGGGCAACCATAAGTGAGTTTGAACACTATTCAACAAGAATTCTGAATATGACATTGGAAAAGAACTAGAAATATTCTTTAAACTTTATTCATGGCCCCTCTTCATATGCCTGTCCCTCATTAGATGAAATCACATATCATCTATATATGCACATTATATATTTCTGTAGGTCACAAATGGTTAAATATCAGCAACTTCATATGGAACAATTAATGATACTCTCAAACAATGAAGTTTGAACACCTGTCAACAGAGCAGATTTTACATGGCCATCTTTCTAACAATAACTTGCATTTATACAAAACTTGATAATGTACAAAAACCTCAATATATGTGTTATTGAACTCAGACATCCCTGTGATTTAGACAAGTCCGATACCCTGATCTTTAGAGAGGAAAAAATAAGACTCAAATGTTAAGTCACTTGTTCAAATGTACAAAAGTAATGGAGCAAGGAATCTGACCCTTTGAATCTTTACTGTAAGCAACATCCTTCAAAAGGAGATTCAAAATTATCTAAGTGCCAGTACATACACTCCCAGTGCTTACTTGTGGACTGATTCCATAACTATGCGATAAGCGTCAAAGTTGGAATTATCAAGTGCTTTTAAAAATGTGGGTTGGTACTCAAGTACATTCTTATAATTTATTTGCTCACTTCTGCAGCCTGTACCTTCCTCCAACATTTCATCCTTTCACCTCACAGGCCTGCCTTTCCCTTACCCCCAAAGGTCAAATACTTGGCTAAAAGAACTATGCATCCACTGGGGAACCAAACACATGAATATCAATCATGGCACCAGCCTATTTTACTTATGGTAACCACAGCCTGGGATGTGGTTCTCAATAACATTTATTAGTTGAGAATGTCCATGACTCAAATTGATTGGGGAAATATAATAGCTCCACTTAAAACTTGAAAGAAAAATTTACTGCTCTAATCATCGTAACTTATTGATGAAGAAAAGAAGTTTTATGTTAATTTCAAAACCAGGCAGTTCTGCATGTTAAACTACTCATGGTAAGTGATAGGCAGTGAAATGTAATAAGTCTTCCTCCTCAATCACCCACGACTACAAGCAATAATAGAATCTTTCTTGTTTACTAATTGAAAATAATATATATTTCAGCAACACTATCTGTAGACACAGAGACTGATATGATAACCCCTTCCTACTGTCTCCTATTATGGGGGTGTCAATTTGCAGGGATCAAATCTCACCTGTGACCAAGAACACGTATCTGTGATGACGAGGACTATGAGAAGAGGACATCTCATAACACCAATGCACACCCACACACACCCTATACGCATGTACCTGCATGTGCACACACCCACATACATGACCAGCACACACATATTTGCTTTTGAATTATTTTTTAAATGGTTTAAATACTTACTCACACAACAGAACACCATTTTCTAGAGAGGCCCGAAAATCCCGTGTTTCAAAATTCTTCTCTGTTACTGCCTGAAAGACAGAATTGGGTGTTAACTGTCTGTTAAACAAGGATAACACACTAGTCAAAAATCAGTATTAGATTAATTAACATGCATCTAATGTTTTATTTAAAGGACATGCTTATATCACCAAAATCTGTTTACTGCGGGAAATTACATCCATTTAAGTATGAACAAGTATACACAGAAAAAACACAATAAGTACTCTGCAATTATTTTATTGGACTTATCATCTAAGTCTGGCTGACTACAAAAGTTAAAAGCTAAACTAAATTTTAAACATTTTCTATTTAAAGTTAAAAACTCTATGGATGATCTAAAAGTACATAAAAATTAAGATATAAACTTGAAATATCATGTACATATGCACATTAATTTCAACCCTATCTTTAAATTCAAGTTTCATTACAAAGCTGAGGAGCAGAGGGATGATTCTCCTTAACTCTATTCATGAAGAGGCCCTAATTTGTGTAAAAAGCTACTTATTGAAACATCTTTAAAAGACTTTTAAATCCTAGCACAAAGAAAAAAGAGAGGTAAGATAAAAAATATTTTAAGCAGACCATACCAAACTGTTATATATAACAAGCCCCCTGCAATTACCACCACCAATGTGTCTAGTGAAACTCTAGAAATAATAACTAAATTTGGTCTCTAGAGGTAGAGTCTTTGGGACAGGAAAGGGGATTTGCTATGGAAAGTAGCAGTGAAACTCCTGAAGGTTGTAGTGGGGGAAAGCTACTCCAACAAGAACAGCTCCTGGGCCTCACTGCCTAGTCACGGGGAGAGCAGAGAGCCAAGCTAGCCTAGACACCTAACCACCACTTAAGAGCAGATGTCAAAATCTTCTTTCCGTCACAGTAAAGCCCCTCAGAGTCACTGAAATAATTCTGCAAATTACATCCTCAAATCAACATAGATCAGAAGCAGTGATTTACCACAAAGGCAGTGTCTTTCAGACACACAGGCGAACAGTGAAGAGCAACAGACAATGGTAAGGGATGGGCCAGTTCAGAGGGAAGTCTAAGTTTATTTAGCTGAGCTGCATTCCTTAAGGTCACAACCTGACATCTCCCACTGCCTGGGTGAGGCCAGGTCAGGCTCTGGAAACCTGTGTACCAGTGTCTGAATCTGGGCTCTGACACTTCCTCCCAATAACTCTGGACAAGTTGCTTAACCATTTAGTTTTCTCTCCTGCAAAATGGAGACTAACTATATCTATCTAGTAGGGTTAGGCCAAGAATTAAATGAGATAATATATATGAAATAGTAGTTGCCTGATTCAGGGGAAGCATTCACAAAGTTCACTATTATTATCAGCCATGACTACTCATCTGCAGAAAAAAAGATAAATGCTACATTTTCACAAACCAATGTGTTTTGCCAGGGGGAAAAAAATCCTTTACTTAAAAGAAGAAATTGAGTTACCAAAATATAAAAATCTACTAAATTAGCTTTGTATCCTGAAAATATTTTGAAAATTATAAACATCTATAAAGAACCCTTAAAATATAGTGAAGGCAATTTGTTTGTTTTAAAATCATATTTTTTAAAAAAGTCCCAGCTAATAAGGAGACTAAGGCAGGATGATCACTTGAGCCCAGGAGTTGAAGAACAGCCAAGGCAACAAAGTGAGACTCTACTCCCCCAGACCCTTCCTCTCATCAAAAAGAAAGAAAGACAAAAGAAAAATAAAATATAAACCCATTCTCATATTAAGAACAATTTAGCATTCTGAAAGAATACTCCAGAATTTTGAAAGAATATTTGTTTGCCTAGTAGTTCTAATCTAACAACTGCTCACTTGGTCTTTTCAATAAATTTTAAGCTTACTCATTAGCAAGTTATTTAAGGTGTGATACATTTTACGTAATGAGGTTGTGATTCATAGGAATTAAATAGAGACCACATGTTTTCCACTTAAGTTATCAAAAGTCAACAAAAACAGAAGTGATCACCATGTAGTCAAACAACCACGCCTTTACATTTGTACAATTTTTTTCTCTTGCTTGCCCCTTTTCAGATTTTCCTAGTGCAATTAAATAAAATCACTGCCACCTGAAATGATCTGAGTTGATATACATTAGACAAGAACTGGAGTTTAGTCCTGGATCCATCTCACACTTATTAACTTGCCACTCATTTACCCAATTTATAAAAGGAAAAAAATACTTGCTCTCTCTAATTCAGAATACACAAATGACATGTGAAATATTTTGATTCCTCTAGAATAAAAGGCCACACATTCTGGTCTAAGCTGTGCTTATTCCACCCATGCATCCCCATGTGCTGCTGAGAAGAAGCTATAAGTGATAGAGCTGAGAGTGAGGCTCCCAGGTGAGGTGCATCCTGGGAAGATGCAATTAGTCTAATGGAGCATAGTAAGGGTGGAGCAGGCGCCAAGGGCACATTCTGCACAAACAGTGCTGCCAAACCTGTCTTACCATCTGCAGCCTCCAGAGAAGCCCCTGACATGTTTTTAGCAACAGGTTTTATGGGAAAAAAAAAAAATATCTATCAGGTAAATATATAAGCACTAAGTGCCAAGTTCACAAATATCTGAAAAGTTATTTCTTTTGCTATAAACTGTATTAATTTAATAAAGAAATAGGAATTGCCTGCACAACCTTTACTATTTTATTTTCCATTCTCTCACTGCAAAAAATTTGCTATCAATATAAGCAATAAGTTTCCCCAAAGCTCCATCATTCAGTTACAGTTGTGACCATATAATCCACACGACTTAAATCCCACACATTCTGAGAACTTCTCATAGACCACTTCACATCAGACTAGTTATCAGCAAAATACCACTAATGCAAATCAGCAGGCACTGGGCTTTTTAAAACCTTTCCTTTTAAACAAACATCCATTTAAACACTGTCTAGAATCTTGAAAGTGCTAAAATATTTTGGGGCAAATCAGAAAACAACAGTTCCTGCTTGAGCTTTTTTTAAAAGGGAATGAAGGGGATGTTTGCTGACGAAAACTACATTATGATCCAGGCAAGGTCACACACACCTGTAATCCCAGCTACTCAGGAGGCTGAGGCAAGAGGATGGCAAATTCAAGGCCACTCTCATCAACTTAGTGAGACCTTGTCTCAAAATAAAAAATAAAAAGGTCTGGGGATGTAACTCAGTGGTAAAGCCCACCCCCTCGCTCCCCCCCCCTTAAATCCCAAGTTCAAAAATAACTACACTATGACCTTCAACTATGAGCACAGTAGATTCCAAATTAATGGATTAATCAGCTGCAAGATCATGATATTTAAGATACATCATGACAATCTTTTTAACATAAGCAATAAGTTTTAAAAATCTAGAGGAATGTTTAACTTTAGAAACCACAGTGATAAAAAGGAATCATGCTATGAAACAATCCTCAAAAGATAGGTCTGCCTTAATTGTTCATTCAAGGAGATAACTATCTTCCTCCTAGTAACTCTAGACGAGTTGCTTAACCATTTAGTTTTCTCTCCTGCAAAATGGAGACTAACTATATCTATCTAGTAAGGTTAGGCCAAGAACTAAATGGTTCATAAGATAGTCCATAAGATAGTCCATAGAGGGTGGTGCTTCCACAGGAAGAATCCTGGGGCTAGTATACATCAAGGAGCTGCTTTTCAGTCTGTCTTTATAGCTGTTAATGAATTAAAAGCACACCTCTCTCCTTTCTTTCATGAAACTTCATTTTGGAAGTAACCATTACTTGATTCCCATGACTCCAGAAAGCAGGTCCAATTGTTATACTGAATTCCATTAATATATCATTTTACATATATATCATTATTTATGATGCAATAACTGACAGGTCTCTTTGGTTACACATGCCAAAAATTCATAAGTTCAAGGATTATGGCACACAGTAAACACATTAGGTAAAAATAGAGCATGACATCAATATAACAAGTGTCTTATCTTCAGCCTCTCTCCCCTTTCACAAAATAAAAGTTTTGTTAAAGTTATTCATGATATTAGAGAAGCCAATTCTCAAAAGCCTGGACTCTGACCTCATAGTGACCACAACATCACCCAAAAAAAAGGACTTGGGGGCCAGAGAGGTTGGAGTGGACCTTATAAACTTTTTGGCAATGAAGATAAATCCCTGAACTTCTCCAGGCCTATTTCCTCAGCTAAAAAACAGGACACTAGTTTATGATAGTCTACATACACCCCTGTAGTTGGCGCTGTGTAGTTGGTGCTCCCTCACAGTTTATACAGGAGGAAACCAAATTATAGTAAGTTTACTTGAGTTGAGGCCTAGGTCAGTAAGCAGGTCCCTATATAAGAGGGCTTGAGCATCAAATGACTGTGTCTATGAAAGCACTCAGTAAACTCTTAGATGCAGCTAGCACCTACCTCATAAGCCCATGGGATCTTAGTTCACATAGCTCTAAAGCGCCATCAGGCTATCTTAACCAGATTCTTACTGGATGAAATCCGGCTTACATCACTTAGGTTAAATAAAATTTCTCTTCCTATGAATATCTGAATTTACAAGGAATAACAAATCAAAAAGATGGCTGATCAGATGTATGATGCCTCAATTGCTGAAATCACTTGTTAAAGTAGCCTTTTACGAGGCTGGGGTTATGGCTCAGCTGTACAGCGTTTGCCTGGCACATGCAAGGTCCTGGGTTCGATCCTCAGCACCACATAAAAATAAATAAATAAACAAATAAAATAAAGTTTTTTTAAAAAGTAGCTTTTTACTGCACAAGAGTGAACACATCCAATTTTGTCAGCAACTCAAGAATAAAAAACAGCAAGAGTCCATTACTGAGACACATTTGCAAAAGGGAATAATCTTGGTTGAAAACTTTCAAGTAGTGTCCCTGTCACAACTGTGACAAAAAAAAAAAAAAGCCATACAAAAGTTTTCTTGGGCTAAAAAAACATGCTAGAATTTAACTTTCCACTAAAATAATCAGTTCTCATTTTAACTAAGATATTTTAAAAAGCATTTATTTACTTATTCATTCAAAAATCATTTAATGACACCCTACTATATACATATCTGGCATCATTGGAGGCACCAAGAACACATAAGCAAGATGAAGCAATTCTTGGAAATTTCTCTTTAAAAGTCTAGTCCTGTTTTGAAATGTGTGGTCAAAAAGGCATTTTAAGCCTGGGCATCTCTCTGAAATGTGGTTAACTCTTTGAATTACAGCATGTTCTTGGTTAAATGATAATGTATATTCAGCAAATAACATTGCTTTAAGGAGCATAATTCTCCAGTATCCAGCCTCTGTTAAGATTTGGCATTGTACTACATAATATTCTGGAATATCCTAGGCCTATTTTTGCCAATACTAATATCATTCAATAGCAAAACCAAAGCCAACTCACAGTCTTCCAAGAGAGTGGTTATAGAATTGCCCAGATCACTCAATCTAAGAGGATCCAAAAGTCTCCCAGTGGTCAAAAGTCTAAACATTTTTCCTCAACCACTGCCCGCCTTAAGACCTTCATCTGGGTAGGTTAGGGTAAATTACACACGTCCCATATCACTCTCTTGGGAAAGGCCCACAAGTCTTTACACTGCCAGGAAAGAAGAGAAAAAACAACAAAATGCAAAGCAACAGATTGTGTCTTCAGAAAATTAAAAGCCAATTATCTTTATATACACTCAAAATTTCACTCACTCATCCTCAGACCAAATGCCAACTCTGCTCACATTTTGAGTACAAAAAAAAAAAAAGAAAGAAAAAGCCCACTTCCATGTACCATCAATTTTTAGCTTACAGTCTAAAATTATTATTCTAAACCACTATTATTCACAAATCAAAAGTGAAATACACCAGAAAGAACTAAATAAAACTAGGAAAGAAAAGAAGATTTGCTTCAGGGCTGACAATTTTCATGCAAGATTTATCAAGATTCAAAATCCAAGACAAGCTAAGCCCTATTAGCAGCCAGTTAAGTTCATTGAAAACATCTCACACAAAAATGTGATCATTTTATAGCTAAACTTTGTTAACAATCAGAAAAAAAATACTTCTGAAAAGTAAATTACATTTTATCTATAAACATAGGTTCACAATCCAATCTATGTTGTTGCACAAAATAAGGGAAATATCCCAAGAGAAAAATTCTAGCAAAAGCCTTGTCTAGTACATAAGGTTTTTTGTCCTCCTAGATCAAGGAGTCTTTAAGTAACAAAAACACAAGGCACAAGTGGATGTTAACCTCCATTATCAGGATATTTTAAGTATAGCTCAAATGCCTAATATAATCATGGGTTCTCAAGAGTCAAAAGATGTTTTTTTGCAGAAATATCTCACATACACATTAGCAAGCCTCAACAATTACCTTCTTACCTCCCTGGGAATTACTATCAGAGTCATCACTGTGGGAAACATTCACTTTGGGAATCAGTGTGTCTCTATTACAGGTGAGAGTCACTACTTATTTTATATGAGCTTTAAATTGATAGGTACACCCTTAGTACCTATGGGTATACTTTACTATCCAGTTTAGTATTAAGGGATGAAGTTGAAATGCCCTTTTACACAGAAATTCTTACAATGATTCTTGGATGCCTATTATACATCAACAACAAAGTTGTCCCTTTGGTACCCATTTGTCAACCTTTTTCAATTTGACAATGAATTCCTAGGAAGCAAAGAGATAACTACAATTCTATTCCCAGTAAATACCTAAGTGAAATGAAAACATATCTCCATGTAAAACCTCATATATGAATGTTCGTAATACCATTGTGCATGTTAGCCAAAAAGATAGGAGCAACCTAATGTCCCTCAACTGGTGAATGAATAGAAAACAGCATGGTCATACAATGGAATATTATTCAGCAATAAAAAGGAATGAAGTACTGATACATGCTACAACATGAATGAGCCTTTAAACATTAGACTAAGAGAAAGAAGCTAGTCACAATACCACATATCACATATGACTCTGTATATGCAAAATGTCCAGAATAGGCAAATCCATAGAAACAAAAAATAAATTAGTGTTTTTCAGGAGAAGGAGAGAAGGAGAGTTACTGCTAATAGTCATAGAGTTTCTTTTGGGGTGATGAAAATGTTCTGAAATCAGATTGTGATAGTTGGACAAACTTTAAAAGTATGAATTGTATAATATATGTTATTTATATCAATAAATCTCTATAAAGCACAATGAACCATATACATTCTATTCAAAATCAATAAAGATGTCTTTCTAAAAGATAGTTCCAAAAGATCCTTCCCACTATTTCATACCCAACATGCAAAAGAAATTTAGTGTAAGTGAAGATATTTAAGTCATTCTTGTATTTTAAATGCCTACCACCACACATACAAATACAAATATATATATACACACACACACACATATATATAACCCCCCATAGGAATACATCTAACAGAGTAGAATTCCCAGCCCTTCTACATCACACCTAGAAATATTTTAATGTTAAATTATTATATTTTGTCCTTCCAAGAATGCCATCTTTGCATTATATTTAAACAATTCTAGATTTTCTCAAGTGCATTTACTGTTTCATAATTCATTTAATATGATTTAAAAGCAGAATACATACTGAAGGTAAAACAAAGAAGGCAGAGCAAATGGGCTAATAGAACTTTCCTTTAACACCTTATTGTGAGTCCATTACATTCCCAGTAATAGAATTGTTAAGAAATCAGTTTTCCTCGGATAATTTACATGATCAATGTTTCCCCTTGCTCTTTTTTTTTCTTTTACATATACTTAGTTGTAGGTGGACACAATACCCTTTATTTTATTTTTTTATTGTTTTTTTTAAGATATTGATGGACCTTTATTTTGTTCATTTATTTATATGTGATACTGAGAATCGAACCCAGGGCCTCACACATGCTAGGCAAGCGCTCTGCCTCTGAGCCACAACCCCAGACCCCTTTATTTTATTTCTATGTGGTGCTGAGGATGGAATCCAGAGCCTCACTTGTGCCAGGCGAACACTCTACCAATCAGCCACAGCCCAAGCCCTTCCCTTTGACTCTTTCTAGAGCCTTTAAGAAAATTTACCAAAGTTTCCAGTGTATCTCAGAAGTAGATAGGCTGATGTCCCCATAATGCATCTAATTAGTAGTTTAAAATACTGTTGACCAAGGCCTGGGGTTGTAGCTCAATAACAGAATGCTTGCCTGGCACGTGTGAGGCACTGGGTTCAATCCTCAGCACCACATAAAAATAAATAAAGGTACTGTGTCCACCTACAACTATTAAAAAAAAAATACTGTGGACCAAGTAATAATTTTACTGTTAACTACTGGAATCATTTGCTTACAGGTTATTAACACTGAAGTACTGTGAATAGTTTTAAACATTATTTTTGGTATATGGAGACATATAAAAGACCAATATATAGCCTTCTTTAGGACAGCAAACGAAAGACTCCATCCAGAGAAATGAATGAGTTGCTTTTTCCTAAAAAATGTTGGTACCCTTGAAAACTCTCCTTCAAGTAGTCTGCATGACCTCTCTCAAGAGTTTGACGGCTCCTACTACCCTAGTGCACCACTTCCTGCCTATCCCTAAGGTTCATATCACCTTATTACCTAGACAGGAACCTTCAGAGACCAACACTAACATTTACACCCCTTCAAATTGTCGCTTCATCTTGTTTCAGCTAAAACTTTTTGAAACTTAGGAAGAACCAAGGTAACCTAAACACTCTTTTAACTCTTCCCTTTAGGATCTTCAGATAAACTTGTCCCGTTATAATATTGAACTGTACATGCCCAGATGTTCGTGTCTGCCATCTTTGGGGGCCAAAAGTGAGCATGTCCAGAAGTACCCATGTCCGCCATCTTGTGAAGCTAAACTGAGCATGCCCGGAAGTAGCGATATCTGCCCAAGTCTTTGAGAATCTGAACTTGAGCCTAGGTGTTCAAGTCGGCCATCTTTGCCAACCTGAACTAAGTGTGCCAGGAAGTGTTCAAGTCCGCCATCTTTGTGAACTTGAACTGAGCATGCCCAGAAGTGTTCAAGTCCACCCTTTTAACTTTAACACATATTGTGACCTTGAGCTGTGTTCCTAAAAACGTACATCCTGAACAGCATGCCCCTAAAATGCCTTCATGTGTGAATATATATATTCTCCCCAAATAAAACTCCCAGCTTCTCTTCCTCCAGAGTACTGCTTCGAAAAGAACCCAAATGCTCTCCTTACTTGCTGCAGGCAATAAATTTCCAATCTTATCTGCTGGTTATGCTTTTTGTTCCCAAGATGCAAACATACTGCTTTTGTTTACGACATGGCCAAGTGTATACTCTCCAGCTGACCCTAGTTCCTAAAGACAATATCGCAGGCCACAAGCTGATTACAACCTGTAGACATGTTTTGTTTGGCCCAAACAATAGGTCAAAATTGGGAAATATCAGAGATGCAGATTATAAGCTTTTCTTTTAAAAAAAGAAACAGCCTGGCAGTGCTGGGCAGCACGGCCTCATGCTGGAAATGACTGGTTGAGAACACACTGCCAGAAGAGTGCCATCCCCACACTTCCCCTCAATGACACTCTCCTCACCTCACTCTTGCACACTGGCCCCACCAGGCACTTCAGTTCGAGAATCCTCCGGCTTTTTGTCTATATCCTCCAGGCCTAGCATAATGTCTCTGCAGTAGAAAGGACTTGCTCAAAAGGTCAACTCAGATAACTGTGTATAACATCAGTCACCTGTGGAGCTGATTAAACACACCCACACACACACACACACACACACACACACAAACACACAAACACACACACAAACACACAGGCACACACGCACATGTCTTTCTCTAAAAGATCCTGATTTTCTGATTTAAAAAACCTGGGTTGACAGATGGAAGTATACCCTTTCCAGAGTGCCCTGAGTCTAAGAATGGTCTTAAACATTGTTTTGGTGAAGGAAAGAAATTGCAAGACTTGACACTAAGTCCTGACTCTTGGAGTGTTTGCTTTTGAACAGGTACCTCAGGTTCTTAGAAGATTTGATTTCCTTATAAGAAATTGAATTTGGGCTGGATTGTAGCTCAGCAGCAGGGCACTTGCCTCATACATGTGAGGCACTGCGTTCGATTCCTAGCACCACATATAAATAAGCAAATAAAATAAAGGTCCATAAACAACTAAAAATATTTTTTTTAAAAAAAAAAAAGTGAATTTGTACTAAATCATCACCTCATCTCAAAATTCTAAATGTTCTGGTTCTTCCTTGAAGTCTAAGAAAACCAAAAGTCTTAACAGTTTCTGTTCTCTGCTACCATCTGCTGGCATATTCTTGGTATTGCAAAGGTCCAGTGGCTACATCCAAATGAAAAAATATGACAAAAACAACTCCTTTCAAAGTAAAAAAACACGCCATTTTATACTTAATGAAAAGGAAAATTATTTTTATATAATAACATGAGTCTGTCACCTTTATTAAACTATTATAATAGCTCCAATCTGATTTTTGAATGCTCAATTTGAGGCTTTTTGCAGGGAAAAAGATTAATTGCCTGAATTCAAGCCCTCTTGCATACTAGGCAAGAACTCTACCATTGTGCTATACCCCAGCCTATATATATCTATATAGATAGATAGATAGATAGATAGATAGATGTTAGTTAGTTAATTAGATAATACATAGTGCATATTAAGATATACAACCTTTAATTATAGATTTTGGACCCTCTATGATACAACTTTCTAAAATTAAAATTTTTCTAAAATGGGGTCTGGGGATATAGCTCAGTTGGTATAGTGCTTATCTCGCATGTACAAGACCCACCTGGGTTCAATACCCAGCACCATAAAAATATAATTTAAAAAAAAAAATTGCAGGGCTGGGGATGTGGCTCAAGTGGTAGCGTGCTCGCCTGGCATGCGTGCGGCCCGGGTTCAATCCTCAGCACCACATACCAACAAAGATGTTGTGTCCGCCGAGAACTAAAAAATAATAAATATTTTAAAAAAAAATTGCAAACTGGGACTGGGGACATAGCTCAATGGTTGAGTGTTTGCCCAGGATATGCAAAGCCCTGATTCAAACTCTATCACTCATCCCTCAAAAAAAAAAAAAATCCAAAATGTAATGATGTGCATTTCTGGAGAAAAATCCCTAACATACAAAATATTTAGAGGCCAAACATAGAATTTACCTAGATTGAATGAGACTTCTAAGATTGCTCTAAATACTCTTCCTGAATTTCTCTCATCCAATAGGACATCATGGAGCTTGTGAACCCAGCTGCCCCAAGGCTATTTATAGCTTATGTTACATATTCTCCTCTCTAGACCTAGCACTACAGCCAAAAAGTGAGTCAGAATGGGCAAAAAATCATCATCTACAATCAATGGAAAATCCTTGCCTGAATGTTTAGGCAAAACCAAGTAGGTCCCACAGCAGGAAGCTGCTGGGTGTGACAGAACACGTGGGAGGAAGGAGGGCATGGGTTAATCTGGAAGGCTTCTCCAAGGATTACTTCACTCTCCTTGAAACTGAAACTGTGAAGCTTGACCTGCCAACCACTCCCTCCTTCACATTCTTCCTGAACTCACCTCCTAGTTGCTCCTCCTTCTGCCTTACAGACTTTCTTCATTCGAACAAACTTCAAGAAGACAGTTGTAAATTTATAGCTCTGGTCCTTCCTTGGAGGCTGCCCTCCTGCCTCACACTTCCTGTCCGTTTTGAGCATTTCTTCTTGAGCACCCTGACCTCAAAGGGAGCACATAAAACAGACCTGGCCCTCACACCTATGACTGAACCACACCTCACTTCACTGTCTGCTAAAATCCTCAGACCAACAATCTCCCAACCACCCAAACTCAAAACATTAGAAGGAACCTTCCTTGTCTCTTCAAATCCACATAATTTTCCTCCAGTCTGGTTCCAGTCTTTACCTTGGGCAGATACAACACTTCAGTATTCTCTTCCGGATTGCTTGGCTTTAAACCCCTTCTCTGCTCTGCATTTCAATATCTGTCTTTCTTTCCTTAAAAATAAAATAGTCTTGCTCTCAAAAACACTTGCTCAAAACCTTCCAACAGTTCTTGGGCCTATTAAGTAAGCCTTCCCACCTGCCTTCACTTCAGAGTCTCACATGGGAATCCTTCATTCTACCTAAACACAAGAACACAATAACCGTGATACCTTCATTCCTCCAGCTTAACAATTCAAGTTACATCTCTCTTTTATATTCCCCAAACACTCCTATCCCAAAGGAAGTCCTTCCCCCACACTCCCATCTTTTGTGACACTAAGCCACTAAGTTAACAATTCCACCATTTATGTCACCATTATTTGGTCATCTCTACTGTCCTAGGTTGAAACTTTCCTGAGGTCAGGAAACTTCATAAAGGTTTTACACATTTTTTTTTCCTACTGTATAACTTGCACAAGTATTTTGGGTTCATTTTTTAATTCTTATTAAATTCTTCTAAAGGCAAAATAATTAAGAAAACGAAATGCTGTTCAAGGGATACAGGGGATTTAATTTAGTTTCAGAGACTAAATAGCATAATTCAGAAAAAAGATATTGACCTTAAGGAAGAAAGGCAGGTACAATAAGGTAGAGCAAGATGAGGAAGTTGTCTGGTGTCCACAGAAGACAGACATGAAAGTAGGAGGAGATGGGGACACAAACCAACTTCACTGCCTGGCCATCCTTACTTCTCAGCCACAATTCAGAAATAAAGAGTCCCAGATCAGACAGATGGTGCCTACACTGTGGAAAAACACTCTGAGAGCTTCTGACAGAAAAGCAAAGACCTAACAGATACCTTGAGGGGAAAAGGGAAGGCCAAAACCAACATTAACTAATATTTCCCTCCTCAACAGAGAATAATCATCATCCTACATCCTGGAACAGAGAATCTAGGCAGAAGACAGAAAGCTGGAGGAAAAGAACAGATTCAGTGAAGGTAGGGAGGGGAACTGAAAGAGCCACATGAAATAATTATCACCACAGCCTAAAGCTGAGCCAGATGGCAGCCACAGACAATGGAGACCACACGGGCGATATGAAATTTTGATGAATTCCTTAATGGCTCTAAGATGAAAGCCCTTATTCCAGAAATAGGATAATAATATAACAAATGTCAGTGCTACACACACATACCAAAAAAAAAAAACTTAAAATTGACTTCATTATTTACTCATCTGGATGATGTACATTTCTCAATGTCATTGTTTAATAAGAGTTTTCACTGATGAGAATAATGACAGTTTTTATATCATGAATATTCATGTTACATTTTTGAACTCTAAGATGATATTCCAAGCCATTATATTAATTATATTACCCAAAAAAGTCCAGATAATATAGTTACCCTCACACTTGACCCAAAATCATAGCTACCATCATTAACTGAGACCCATACATGCCGTTTCCTGGTATCCTAACCTAAGGAAATAAGTCACAGCTTCTATGACAACAAACTTAATCCTCAAAATGAGCAGATTAATTTATATAAGAGTATTTAAAGGGGCTTATGAACTCTAGCTGTATTAGCTAAACAAGATTGTTGGCTTTCCATCATTATAACAAAATAATTGAGATCATTAACTTAATGACAAAAGGTTTACTTTGGCACAGTTTTGGAGGTTCTAGTCTCTGCCTGATTGACCCCATTTCTTTGAGTCTGTGGCAAGGCAGTATATCATGGCAGGAGCATGTAGAGGAGCAAAACCCCCACCACCATGGCCAGAAAGCAAAAGAGAAAAAGAAAGAGACCAAGTTCTACAATCCCCTTCAAGGACATACCTCCAATGACCTAAAGAACTTCCAATAGGCCCCACCTTCCAAATGTTCCACCACCTTCCAATAGTACCACCTGGAGACTAAACCTTTCACACATGGGCCTCTGGGGTCATTCAAGATCCAAACTATAGTAAAGATGCTTCTGAATTCCTTCACATTTACCTAAAAGCCTTTTACCATCCAAAGTCAAAATAGGACTGAAGGTCACCAGTCAATCTCCCTTCCATAAAAGTCTTAAATCTCCTAGAGAGAGGTTCTTTTCCAGGAAGACGCTGGTTGAGAAAGCACAGCCATTTGGTAACTGCTATGAAGTGAACCTCAGGTTGAAAGAGCTAAAACTTTTGACTCAATAACCCCAAAGAAGCATGAGTTCTTGGTAAGCATGCAAGATCCTCAAGTAACCGAAAAGGAACATAGGTAATTATGATAGTCCTATAGATCATGTGTAAATCAACTCTTAAATAAGACACTGAACACACCGACAACCCTGAAACTAACTGGCATCTGTTGGCTTGTGGATACAGTCTACAAAACTAGGGCCTGGGCAGTCTGGAGCTGGTACAGATCAAGAATACACAAGCAGACTATCAGCAATTGGGTAGATAAGAGAGGTCAGGAGAAAAAGTTTGAAGATATTTTCACAAAAGTGGCTTTGAATTAGACCATGCAGATCAAGAAGTAGAAGGAAGTAAAGACAGAAAGCTGGTAATAAGGGAGAAACTAAAGAGGTTTTAGAAGCACACATGGTTAAAGTCACAGGATAAGATGTTAGGCAAGCTCTAGAGTAAGATCTTGTGACTTAACAGTATAAAAGTGAAGGCTCTCAGGACATAACTAAAGCCAGTAAGAGATTAGGAATAGGGAGGTTCAAGAACAAGACGGGCCTTCTGGTTCTATGCTATTTCCACTAGGATGATGGAAGGGTCAAGTGCTCCAGTCTTCCCTGAGTGAAGAGTAAGGAGAGGCCAGTGTAGTAAAGAGGAAGGATGTTGGGTAATTTAACCAGAGTAAGGCACATGTATTTCTATGTGAACATCTCAGGTGGAAATAGATACTTCTTTCAGCACCGAGGGATGTAGAGGGTGAGAAAACAGAACTGCAGGTATGTCCTGCAGGAACAACAGAGGGATCCTCCTAAGTCAAAGAGGTAAAGGAAAGAGACAGGAAAAAGGTAAATGCTGAAGTGTTCATCTTGAAACAACTGTCCCAGAAGAGAGGAAAACTCATAGAGGAAATAGGGGAACTGGGCCAGGAAGCCCATGTGTTGGGCAGTATAACCCCAACTGCTCCATCTTAGGTAGTAACTAAGGCTAACGTGAGTTACTGGCTGTAAAGGAAGGCTGTCATGATAGAAAACATTTCTGTGTTACATTTAACAGTAAATAACCTGTGATACTAAGTTAGACCAAGACCATACAAATCCTGCATATTTTCTTTTAATAAAGGAGTCTACATTTTGAAACGATACTGAACAAATATCTTCTACTCAAACACACTCCAAGGATTGACGTGATGAATAATACTTCAAACATTAGGTCACTGGTCTATAAACGTGAGATCTTTTGGCTAGAACCAAATTACCTGAAGCAAAACTACTTTTTTTTTTTTTTTTTTTGTGGTGCTGAGGATTGAAGCCAGGGCCTTGTGCATTTAAGGCAAGCACTCTACCAACTAAGCTATATTCCCAGCCAAAAAATACTTTTGTTTTTAAGGCTTTGTAAAAAGCACATTTTCGAGGCACAGTTTGACACTAAGAAATCTTCTAGTTTTGCTTAAAGTCCATTCCAAATGGACTTAAAGGTTTTCATTCACTAAAATGAAATCTGCCATTTTAATTGCAATTTAAAATAACTCTTTATAAATACAGATGATTCTTTATGTATTCTCTGAAAACTTCCTTGAAGAATTATTGGAAAAAGTAGGAGTGATTATTATTCAGCCAATGGAAACAATTGTTCATCTACTCATTCAACAACTATCAGTAAACTTTATGCATTTGCTCAAGACTATGCTAAAAGTAATATGGGAAAAGAATTTTAAGCCTAATTTTATGAAAAAACAAATCTTGGGGCTTGGGCTGTAGCTCAGTGGCAGAGCACTTGCCTAGCATTTGTGAGGCACTGGGTTCAATCCTCAGCAACACATAAAAATAAACAAAATAAAGGTATGCGTGTCCACCTACAACTACAAAAAAAATTAAATAACAAAAAAAAAAACCCACATCTTAAAGTAGGAGAGAGCAAACTTCAGCCTTGTAGCTTAAATCTGGCCTGCTACCTGTTTTTATAAACAGTTTTATTGAAATAGCACCTATAATGATTTACAATGAGATTTCTCACTACAATGGTCAGAGAGTTGAGTAATCCTACCAGAGATCCATGGCCCATAAACCTTAACCTACTTAGTATCTTGTCCTCTACAAAAAAAAGCTTGCCAACTGCTGTTGTTAACAAACTACCAAGTTCTTTCACTCATTCAAATACATTGGTGTCAAATCAAGTGTAACTTGAGGATGCCTAATCCTAAATCCTGAAATTCAAAATGCTCCAAAATCCAAAATTTTTTGAGCACTGCCATGATGCAGTGGAAAATTCCACACCTAATCTCATGTGACAGGTCACATTCAAAATGGGTGGGAAATTTTTTTTTAAATATTGTATAAGATTACCTTCAGGCTGTATAAGGTATTTGTGAGTGAAACATAAATGAATTTAGTACTTAGACTTCGGTTCCATCCCCATCATATCTCATTATGCATACGCAAATATTCCCAAATCCAAAAACTCCAAACTTCAAGACACTTCTAGTTCCAAGCATTTCAGACAAGGGATATTCAACCTGCACCTGGAAAGATACAAATATACCCAAAATACAATACTTCTTGCAGGATCTTTAAAATGCAAGCCAAAACGCAAAATAAAACATGGGTTTGGGCTCAGAGTGACTACATAGATGGTCCTGAAGGAAGCCGCATGTGAACATATCAAACTAGATAATGCTCCCACACCCCAGCCCATACTTTCCTTATAAAGAGTGACTTGGTGCTTTTGTGGCCCTTTAGTGGGAGGATTTCCCTGTTCCACCCCAGGCAGAATGCTTACCCCTGGGAAAATGGGCGATAATCCCAACTGCTATATGCTAGAAAGCAGCAACAGTCTGTGGAAATGTCAGCAGGCCAGAATGCTACCCTAGACCTGAGCATTTAGTCTTGTGCACGAAGGAGTTCTCACACTGGAACTAGTAAGAAGCTCTATCCCAGAGGCTGTGGACTTCTGGCTATATGACTAGGCATGAGAAGGGATACTTTCTAGAACTATCCTCATGCAGACTCAACCCTAAGAAAATATGCGAATGGGCTACTTCTTCCTGGCCTAAATAAAATAATGCTGCATTAAATTCTAAAGATGAAGACTTGAGCAGGGAGTACAGCCTAATGATAGAGAGAGCTCCCCTAGCATGAATGAGGCCCTGGGTTCAATTTCCATCACTGCAAAATTAAATAAATAAATAAATAAATAATGATAATAAGATGAAGCTTTGACTTACAAGGAAGTTAAAGAAAGATTGGATAACCAGAAAAACGCATTTTGGATTTCTCTGTATATGGACAAAAAGCTGAAGTAGAGGCAATGTCAATGCATATGAAGATGCCCTTATAGAATTTCCTTAAATATGTGTAATGAATTTCAAGAATTGCATAAACACATTTCCTAACAAAACCTCAACCTCAAGATTGGGGTGGGGAGGGAAAGAACACTACAAAAGATGTATTAAAGAATGAAGAGACAGCAAATAAGAAATACTCTTAAAGCCCAGTAAAAGGAACTTATTCAATATTTTGGAGCTAGTAATAGACTTAAGAAAAAGGAAAAAAGTCTTTTTGGGTTAAGTCAAGGTTCAATGGCAGAGTGCTTGCCTACCGTGGGTAAGACCCTGGGTTCAATCTAAGCACTGCAGAAAAAAGAAAATTGACAAATCCAGCCTTCAGGTTAAGAACACAGAGAAGACTGTGGATGGGCTTGCTTAAGAAAGAAGACTAAGGAAGATCAGTGAGCTGCTAGACAGTTCAGAACATAACAAACTGCCAACACTATTACCTACTGCAACTTCGTGAAAGGCAGAATGGATGCTGAAAATCCACAAGTTGTTCAAAACTAAACAAACAAGGGCTGGGGATATAGGTTAGTTGGTAGAGTGCTTGCCTTGAATGTGTGAGGCACTGGGTTTAATCCTTAGCCTCACATAAAAATAAAGAAAATATAGGAATTGTGTCCATCTACAACTTAAAACAAGCAAACAAATAAGAAATAGAGTGATTCAAGGAATAGATGGGAAATCAAAAACAATATGGGACACATTCCTCTTGGCCAGCATTCTTCAATACTGAGGCTCCTAGTGCTCAAGTTACTGAAAAGATGTCCTGCTTGTGTTAAATGAGTTGGGAAATTGATGAAAGTAGAAAACATAAGAATAGAATTGGAAGTTAATTGGCTAATCTTTTCAGTCTTTTTTCTAAGGCGTTTATTTTAGTATTTAGTTTATTTTAGTACAGACAATGAAATGGATCTTTCCATTATTTATACAAGATTTCTAAGTATATGTATGAGCAGAAATGACAGGATTCCATTATACAGATCCACAGTATAAAATCCATTTTTCTCCTCATTAGCCACAGGAGAGCCAACAGACTTCTTACAATTTAACTAGGTTTAGCAGTACTTATTACGGCATTTTTTTAAGATTGCTATTGGTTTATAATGGATTGTCATATGTGCCACAATTGTTATGACATTATCTTTACAAACAATTACAACTACTTTAATATTATGAAAGTAATTATTAAATCTTTTCTGGGAGTCAGTGGAGTTAATATTTTACAGTCACATTATAAAAGCTATCAATTAGTATATATATCTTCAAATAATTGTTTCAATAAAAACAGAAATAAACTATAACAAGTACTATTATAGAAGTATGTATTCAATCCTGTAGAATAACTGCTTGAAGAGAAAGAAAAAAATTGAGAGGAAAAAAATCACATTTTGCAAGAGTTAACAAAGCAGGGGAAAAAAAGGGAGGGGGAGCAGCATAAATTCAGAAGAGGTTGCCCTTCTTTCCCACAGATCTCAGTGTGCTCTACCACAGCTTAGTAAATAGAGGTTGGCGAATACTGCCCCCTGGTGGCTCAGAGGCACCAGCCCCTACTAGGGCTTCCAAATTATCCACAGGTACTATTATGGTTTAAATATGAGGTGTTTCCCAAAAGCTCATGTGTGAAATAATGCAAGGATTTTCAGAGGTGAAATGATTAGATTATGAGGATTGTAACCTAATCAGTGGGTTAATCCACTGATATGAATTTACTGGGTAGTAACTGTAGGCAGGAAGGGTGTAGCTAGAGGAAATAAGTTACTGGGGCTATGACTTTGTGGTTTATATTTTGTCCCTGGTGAGCAGAGGTCTATTTCTGCTTCCTGGTTGCCATGTTCTGAGCTGCTTTCCCCTGCCACATCCTTCTGGCATAACATTCTACTTTATCTTGTGCCTAGAGCTATGGAGTCTGCTAACCATAGATTGAACCTCTGAAACCAAAAGAGGACTGAACCTCTAAGCCAAGATAAAATGTTTCCTCCTCTAATTGTTCCTGATATGTTTTTCAATCACAGCAATGCAAAAACGACTAAAATGTGTACTTTGTGTTCCGGAATCTTCCAAAGTTCTTTTCCTTCAAAACTTACTCCTCTTTCAGTCCAATTACCTCAGACTCTGCTCTTACAGAACAACCTAATATTTCTGACAAAATAGCTGCTAATGAAGTGAAGGTTTACCCCTCAGACATAATCTGTATTCACTTTACATAAACATATAGTGGGAAGAATATCTGATAATAAATCCAAGACAGGAATAATACCCTTCATGGAGGCAGATTCTGTAATGTAGCCCCTCTTTCTCCCAGAGCTTGACGGCAATGGACTGAATGTTGGGAGAAAGAAAACGAATGAGAGAGGGGAAAAAAAAAAAACATTTTGTTAGAGTTAACCAAGCAGGGAAAAAAAAAGGAGGGAGAGGATTGAATGTCCCAACATTCATTTGTTGAAATTCTAACCCTCAAGAGAGATTATTTTTGGAGTAGGGCCTTTGGAGGTAATGCAGATTATGAGGGTGGAGACGTCATAAACGGGCCTTGTAAGAGACCACAGAGAGCTCTCTAGCTTTCTTTCGGCCATGTGAGGACACAGTGAGAAGACACCATGTATGAACCATCAAGTTGGTCCCCACCAGACACCAAATCTTCCAGTACCTTAACCTTGGACTTCCCATCCTTCAGAATTTTGAGAAAAAAAAATGTGTGTGTTGTTTAAGCCTCCCAATCAGCACTATTCTATAACAGCCTGAAATGACTCAGGTAAGAACTAACTGCACATTTACATGCCTTCTCTTCAATGTTCCTCCAGTTATTTCATTACAAGGTTTAGTTTTCTAATATTGTCTCCACAAACATTGCCTAGACCCTTCTGTATACATTCCATAATTCTAAAACATACACACACACACACACACACACACACACACACACACACACACCAGAGCCAACACCAGTGTATTTTCCCTTATGGACAAAAAGAAAAGGTAAAATGGGAAATGTATGCATTGAATGAGCTCCATTTCCAAGTGAATTAATAAAAAAAGTAAGTGGCCATTTTCTCTATATCTATCACCTCTTATTTCATATACATAATTACAGCATGTGAACACATCCCAATGTTGGAGCTCAGAAAAGGATATGTCAATTTATGCTGCTCTGGTGTGCCAAATCACACTCTGGACTAGAGAAGACTGAAATATCTCAGAAGTCAGAAGCAGTCTCAGAGCAGGTTTCCCTTTCCTGCTAAAGGGCGGGCAGCTTTTTCAGATGTTCCCTTATCTGGATAATTACATCAAAAAGAAATTCAAGGGGGGTGGGTTTGTGGCTCAGTGGTAGAGTACTTGCTTCATATGTGTGAGGCAATGAGTTTGATTCTCAGCACTGCATATAAATAAATAAATAAAATAAAGTTCCATCAACAACCAAAAAAATTTTTTTAATTAAGAAAAGAAATTCAGCTGTCTCTCGAGTTTTGCTGTAGTTTGGACATGAAATGTCTCCCAAAGATGCATGTGTTAAAGAATTGGTTCTCAACTTGGGGCTATTGGAGGTGGTAGAATTTTTAAGAGGTGAGGCCTAGTAGGCAGTCTTAGTCACTGGGAACATGTCCTCAAAGGGCACTGTGACAAGCCAGTCTCTTTCTCCTTCTTGCTTTCGGCAATGAAGTAAGTAATTCCTCTGCCATGGGCTCCCACCATGATGTGCTATATTTTTCCACAAGCCCAAATGCAATGGAACAACTCACCATGATCTAAAACCTCCAAAACTGTAAGCCAAAATAAGCCTTTCTTCTTTTTAACATCTGAAAAATAACAAAGTTGACTAACAGAAGTAAGTCCCCTTCCCAGGATACTCCTCAACCAGGGAAAATGGCCTGTACCATAGGAGAAGAAACAATACCTAGACAGACTTATGGAATCTTCTAAATCTCACTGGATAATTGGGTACTCACTTTTCTTTCCTGTAATGCCACACGAATGTTTCAATTTATGTGTTCCCTTCTTACCACTATCAGTTTCTTGTATGGATTCAATTATCCAACCTTCAGAGTCTGGTAGAAAGCTTTTTTGCCCCATACCATTTATGCAGGCTATTAAAAGCTTTTTCCACCTACTCTTACTGTTCCATATTTGGATCTGTCAGCCACGTGGTAGGCCTCGAGGAGCTATGCATTCAAAGGTAGGCCTGAAAGCACTAGTGTCATGCCAATATGCTGTCCAGGAGGCATTTTGGTACAAACAAGGAACAGATGAGTACTGAGTTACTTTCCATAGGACAAATCCAAGTAAATATTCCACAGGCTCAACTGCTTCCCCTTGTTGACAAGGCCTGGAGGCCACCCAGGACAGGCAGATGAGAAGATTGAAATGCACTGCCAGGCTTTCATCTTTTAATTGGTCTCTTTCTCTGGCATTCTTTTAGAAAACAATAATGGGGGATGAAGCTTCAGTTTCTCTCCACTTCACAGGAACATGAGTCAACTCTAGCCAAAAGGCAGAAAGAAAACTCAAAGATGGTTCAGAGTAGCCTCATTCCCAGAGGCTAGCAGGGGTCACAGAAACTGCAGCCCAATTACTCCAAGTTCATGTCTGCCTTTCACAAGATGTTTACTGAATCACTGCTATGTAAAATAAAATACAATCAATTTCCATGGTAAATCTAAACCAAATGATACTCAGAGGCAAAACTTTTTCTTCTTATCTAATAAATTACCTGCATGATAAATGACTACAAAGTTATAGAAAACACGTTAAAGTTTCAGTATAACTCTTCTACATGATAATTTACAAACACCTAAAGAAGATAGGAGAAATTTACCATTATTAACCCAATAAATCATAACATTCAGCCTGTGAGATCCAAAGCTTCTCAGAAAGTGTAAGTCACTACATATAAAGTAAAACAATTAAGGCTCTTCACTTAAAGACACACAAAAAAGTTAAATGGGTATTCATGAGCAGGAAGTAATAGGCATGAGGTTTGGGTCAGACACCTTTGCTTTCCCATTCCAGTTCTCCAGTCTCTGTTAGAGTTTCTAACTCTCCCTCTATTTTTCCTTCTATTTATTCCAATTTATACAAGAAGGTCAGCCAAACCCTCTGCTCTTCCCACCACAAGACTTTCTGTCTTACACAGTTAAAATTGGGGGGCAGGGGAATGAAAGCAAGAAAAAGACTAAGAAATTTCAAAATAAAAAAATTAGGATACATGAAAAATATTTTTTCCTCTACTTCATATTCCTGAAAACACTTAAGGTTTATAGGTACAAAAGAACTGAATAAGACGGGATAGTTAATGGATCCCAAATAAGGCTTTTTGTTTTGTTTTGTTTTGTTTTTAATGTAAAGGCCTCTCTATGAGGATAACCTTAAAAACATTCCAAACATTCCAGCCAGCTTCATTGTTCCAGAGTGATAGGAATGGAAAGACAGAGGGACTCAAGTAAATGCTACAAAATGAAGGGCTAATCAATAACCTTAATGCATTTCCAATAATACCTGTTAAACATGGATTTTGACAAACAGCCTTGGCATTTTTCCAATACTACCCAGCTGCTATATAAGCCCCTAGACTGGTATGCTTAAGTGGTAACCTGCTATCAGGTCCCCTCTCACCTACAGAGAGTTCTACTTATTTTTTCACTTAAATAAATCCTACTCCTTTCACTCTTGCCTTCACTGTTGCCCATGCATTTCATTCTTTGAATATGAAAGACAAGAACCCAGAAAGATTGGCAGTGAGCTGCTAGGGTCTGCCATTAAGAGTTGCAACACACCCACTGGTGGTAGCAGAGAAGAATCTAGCTTTGCAGATGCAATCTATTGGGTGTGTGAGAGACTCTTGGCTGGGCTGAAGTTAAGTTTCTGTCTTGCAAGAACATCACTTATCCCTCCCCCTCCTCTCCAAAGGGCGCCAAATTCAAAAGTTTTCTTGACCAATCCCCGCAGGACACAGTGTCAGCTCCCTGTTCCTGAGTCACCCTGCCATTCAGCACACACCACATCACCTATGCAACCCTTCTTAAGCAGAAGCTTGCAACCCCTTGCTCTCTGCCCTCTTTCTCTTCCCTCTTCCTCTCTGCTCTCTTCTGCCCTCCTCCTCTCCTCTGCTCTCTGCCTCTCCTTTTCTTCCCCTTCAAGTAGTCCCTCAATGAAGTCTCTTGGTTGAATCTATGTCACTGGTGAGTCACTGCCTTTCACAATCCTTGGAGCTGACACCAGCAGGCATCCCCTTCTGTGATGAGCTGCTAAACTAAAGGGGGCTTTCAGACCTGCAGAGGCCTGCAACTTAGACCCACCTGCCAGCAGAATCAAAGAATCTAGTTTCATCTCAAACTCCAGTTTCAGAAGAGCCAAGGAAAAAAAAAGGAACCTTGGAAAAATAAGCAAACAAACATTCTACACTTGGCACCATATACAAACATGGATCCAAAGAATTTTGATCTAAAATATAAATCTATAAAACTTTCAGAAGAAAACTCTGGAGATCTTGGTGACTTCACTGAGGCAAAATGTCTCAAATATGAACCAAAGGCACAACTGGTAAAAAGGAAAAAAAAAAAGATAAACTGTATTTCATCCAAATTAAAACTTCTGTTTTTTGAAAGCTACTATTATGAAAAAAAAAATCATCAAAACATTGGGAGAAATATTTGCAAAACATAGTTGACAAAGAGATCTAGAATATAGAGTCTCAAAAACAACCCAATTTAAAAGATGGATAAATAAGCTGAACCAACATTTCAACAAAGACTGATGATATGGACAGCAAATAAATACACAAAAATGCACTCAACATCGTTAGTATAAGAAAAATAAAGACCCAGTTTGATGTTGACTTCTGACAGCTGTTAAGGTCCTCATCCTCCCCTTTCCTCTTCGACCCACATCTGGGCAATCAGATAAGAAAGTCCAGGGATCCTTTGATACCCACAGAAATTTCAAACTACCTAGCCTGACTGGCAAAAAAAAAAAAGCAGGTAGGGAGCATCCCATCCAGCCTCTCTTCCTTAGTAACAATTTTAAAGATCCCAATCACCAACCCCCTGCCATCATCTTCTTATTCCAGAAAAAACCTGAGCCCTTCTTCTTGATGGACCTTGCTATTTACTGTGTGAGTTATAAACTTTATTTCATATCCATTGGTACCAGTGTGTCACACATTCTCACATTCCTGAAGGAAAGGACTATTGTCCAATGTCAGGCAGGGATGGCTAGGTGCTCAAATAAAATAATTAGCCATTAAAAAATGCAAGTTAAAACCACTAAGAGGTACTACTGCATAATTACTAACATATTACTACTATGAACTAATGCTATATTTAAAAATGGCTGCTCTGGGGCTGGGGTTGTGGCTCTGTGGTAGAGTCCTTGCCTTGCCTGCATGAGGCACTGGGGCACTGGGTTTGTTCCCCAGTACCACATTAAAAAAAAAAAAAAAAAAAAAAAACTAAATAAACACAATACAGGTATTGTATCCATCTACAATTAAAAATATATTTTTTTAAAAAAACGGCTGCTCTAGAAATACAGCTCAGAAGTGAAGCACTGGCTTAGCGTGTACAAGGGCCTGAATTCTAATTCAAGCACTGCAAAAAAAAAAAAAAAAAAGCGAGAAAATGGCTAAATTTTTAAGAATTCACTACAGAGAGCATTCACAAGAGTAAAGAACTGCACTCATACCGAAATGCAACACATTTCTTATCACATTTTCCAGATGTGGGCCAAAGAGGAAAGGGGAGAACAGAGTCCCTAAAAGTTGTCAGAAGTGCAGCCAATGTGAAAAACAGTTAAGTCAATTTCTTTCAAAGTTAAACAGAGCCAGCTGTGGTGGCACATGCCTATAATCCCAGTAACTTGAGAGGAGTCTTGCTGAGGCAGGAGAATTTCAAATTCAAGACCAGCTTCAGCAACTTAGCAAGACCCTGTCTCAAAATAAAAATAAAAAGGGCTAGGAATGTAGCTCAGTGATAACAGAACCCCTTGGTTTGATCCCTAGTATCACACATGTACAAAATAGTTAAAATATATGACCCATCAACCTCACTTCTCAGTATTATTCAACCGAAATAAAAAGTCTATGTCTGAATGTTTATAGTAGTTTTAAAACTATTCCAAATTGGAAACAACCCCAATATCCTTCAAATGAAACTGAAGAATTGGTGGTACATCCATACTAGGAATACTCTTCAGCTATAAAAAGGTATGAAATACTGGTATGAGGAACATGGGTGAAGCTCAAATGCATTATGCTAAGTGAAAGAAGTCACACCCAAAAGGCAACAAATAGCATGATTCCGTTTATATGACACTCTCAAAAAGACAAAACTATAAATACTAGAAGGACCAAAATCAGATCAGTTGCCATGGACTACAGGTGGAGAGGAAAGGATCTACTATAAGAATGCACAAAAAAATGTGTTACTATAAATTACTCCAATTAAATAGATGAGTCAGGAGTTCGAAACATCTGTTAGATATGTTACCATTATTTGAACCCATATTAACAAAAGTTTAGGACAGTAATTCTTAAAATTTACTGCACATTAATAATCACTAGGACCATTTGTTTTCTGGGTGTTTTGGTTTGGTTTGGGTTTGGGTTTTTTGGTCCTGGAAACTAAACTCATAGCTGCTAAGCTACAACCCCAGATGTCTAGACAATTTGTTAACACTTTAGAAGCCCACATGTGTCTCTATTTTTACTCCAGGCAGGAGCTAGAATCTGCAGTTAAGTATTTATATGGGTCTGGTGCAGGAGGTCCAAAGACTACACTTTGGGTTGCTATGCAGCACTGTCATGGCAAAAGTTGATGGAAACACATTCACACCATTTGTTCATCTGTCTCAATTCTTTCCAAGGCTCAGCAGCCCTCGTTTATTTACAGGATACAGTACATGCATCTTCTGGAATTGCTCTTCCCACCCTACTGCCTCTAGCTGAGCAACGTGCATGAAGTATGTGCAATGCTCACCATTACAGCAAAAAGCACCTGATATAGTAGACAGTAAATATTTGTAAAATTGAGCAACACATGGAGCTAATCTAGTTCGTCAATATAGCACAATCAGTTTTATATAAAAGCTGCTCAATAGATGTTTTCTGAATGAAACTGTTTGTGTGTGTGACCAAAAAAAAATGGAGAAAAAAATGAATAATGGCCTGTATAAAAGACAGAACCTAGTATATTATCAACACAGAAACAACTATGCACAGAAGATTAGAGAGCTCCATCACTGGAAATGTTGGGCATAACTAACGATCAAATACCAATGCTATCTAAGGTCTTTTCCATATATCCAATATTTTGGATATTTTCCATATATCCATATTCTCAAAAAGCTACAAATTTCAAATAATCGTGTTTTGTGTCATGAACCACTTTACCAACCTGGAAAGATAAGAAAGAAATTAATTCAGAGATGAACAAAAACCAATCTGAGAACAAGCCTTAATCACAGAACATCTTAATCGTGTGTTTCAGACACATTTCAAATAAAGAATAATAATTTTCCATTTTCTAACGTTTATCATTCTATTTGTAACTAGACTACTTCATTTATTTTTAAAGAAACACTACAGTAGTTGGGTGCAGTGGTGTACACACCTGTAATCCCAGTGGCTCAGGAGGCTGAGGCAAAAGGATCACAAGTTTCAAGCCACCCTCAGCATTTTGGCGAGGCTTTAAGCAACTTAGCAAGACCGTGTCTCAAAATAAAAAACAAAAAAAGGGCTGGGAATGTGGCTCAGTGTTAAGCAACCCTGGGGAAGAAAGAAAGAAGGATGAACAGATAGACTATAGTAAATTCCCATGTGCAAGATGAGAGGAGTAGAGCAGAGTGGGGAGGTTTCGAGAGGCAGGCAAGAGGCGCTGAGCATCACTAAGGGTCATGTGCTCTGTAGCCCATCCCACTTCTATCTCCCAAGGGTCACCAAGGGATATCTCTGCTCTGTGGAACCCCACTTGAAACTTTCCTCCAAAGTAAGATTCCCAGGACAAATGTACCAACTTCAACTAGGGCATACAAGAAATCTAACTCATTTCCACTATAAGATTTTCAATAAGTTCAATAAATTTGGCTAAATTATAAAATAAACCTATCACTTATTAGTTATCCTATATGTATGTCTGATTTTTTTTCACTAGTGTAACTCAAAACGCCTAGAAAAGTCATTGACTCCTAATGGGTATTCAAATGTTTCTTGAATGAATGAGTATCTAAACAAAATGTATCAATAGTTTATAAGTATCAATATACAACATATCCTGTTTATTAAATTCTGATTTGATACTAGTAAAAATTTAATGTCAATTAAGTAAATTAAATGGTAGCTAATCCAAAATATTAGGTTTTTTAAAACATTTTTTAGTTGTCAATGGACATATTTATATGTGGGGCTGAGAATTGAATCCAGCACCTCACACATGCTAAAGTGCTATGCCACTGAGCCACCACCCCAGCCCCAGTAATAGATTTTTGTAGAGGACTTTCTGTGGTCCGTCTCTGGCTATTCATCTCTGACTAGGATCCACATCATCACTCTAAATGCTTCATGTATATATAATTAGCTATCTTTTCTGAATTAAAATTGTGAAGAATGAATGGGGGGAGGAAACTTTGGCTTTTTCCATACCACCAATAAAGTCTTAAAAGCCTTTTCTAAAAAAAGAAAAGTAAGTTTTTCTGATCTTTGTCACAAAACAAAATTTGTACCAGCAGTATTTGACCCAAAAGTAAAACTTCATAGCTCTCATGGTAAAAGGTTCAATTATAGACTTAAGGTTGTAATTCTGAGTTTCAATTTTAAATACTAGATAGTTAAAAGCCCTGTAAAAAAGCTTTCTGTGCAATCATCAAAGATTACAGAAAGATACTACCCCTGAATAATTTTTTGGCTTAAAAAACAATGGGAAGGGGGGTTGTCCTCCACTTATTTACCAAGCACCCCTCTTAGTGGCTAAAAGCTTTGTTAATAATGCAGTGCATTCTCTCCTTTGTTAGCTAGTGAAAGGAGGCTTGAATTTCACATTCACATTCAATTGGTAGTTGCAGGAGAATGCATTAAATAAGGAATGTTTTATCCAAAGCAGAACAACCCTAATCTTCAGGTGTGGACTGATACAAAGAGCTGACATTCACAGAATTCAAAAGAGAGTCAACACCTAACAAATTCTTGCTCCCCTCCTGGGTGTCACTTTACCTACTATTGCTTAGAAAGGTTCATTTCCCTGGCAGCTAAAGACACTTAGAAGGTATTTGGATCAACACAAAGAATCCAGCTTAGAGTGCTTGATGTCCTTGTATATAATTTAGAAGCTGAAGGACAAGCTCTGAAAAATCTTTTCTATTAGCTATGTTTAGATTAATAATCAGAGATTAATGAGCAGAAACATCCAATATTAATTCAGCAAGTCAGCCAAATTACAACTTAGAGTTGTAATTCTGAGTTTCAATTTTAAATACGGGATAGTTTAAAAGCCCTGTAAGAAAGCTGGAGAATTCAGTTTGGAGAAAGACAAGTACTTAAACATTAATAGGCTATACTTTATTTCATTCACTCAACCAACATTTATTTAGTGTCCACTATCTATCCCAGGCAGGATGCTGAGTATATTTTCAGCAGAAATGTGACCACATCTAACATCATACACATATATATTTACTCATTAGTAATTTGATTTTGTGTAATGGAGCCCTCTACAAATGTGCAGTTTTAAAGAACATTTACAAAGTTTTTCCATACATCTTAAGTATTACTTTACTTCTATGTTAAAAAATACTGAGAGACTGTTGTGTGTGGGTGTGCACATTTTAAAACAGGAATGCAAATTTTTTAAATATTCCTCAATGATATGTTTATAAGCATGGTGTCTCATTGATCAACCTCTTCAGCTAACTTAATAAATAACTGTCATTCTTTGCTCAAAAAATAGCATTCTAGCAATGACTAGTTGGTAACATTTAGATATGGAGCTCTCTGAGAGTTTACCCACCACCTCAGAGCTGGCCTATTCCATCAAAATGTCTTAGGATATCAAATGTCTTAGGATATCATTGATCCAAAATCCCAACAAAATCAGAGAACTGAAACTATCTTCCAAAAGAATGTTCAACTTCTTCTTGGAACAACAACAACAACAAAAAAAACCTAAGATGAGAATAATTGAAAGGAATATAGGGTACAAATAAGTTTAAACATCTTCTATTATTCTTTTATTATAAATTAACCTTAAGATAAAATTATAAATAAACAGAGCTAGGGAGTTGAAATTGACTCTGAAACAAGATATGTACTACAAACTACTACTTGCTATTGCTGGGAGATTTAATCTGGTTATTTCAATATATTATCACTTGTATTTTCTTTACAGAGTCCCCGTGCTTAAAGATTGGATCCCACTATTCCATTATTCTAACCAGAGTTCAAATGAATATTATTTATTTCCTTTGAGCAGGTTTTCGTTACCTTTCAAACACCATGCTAATCCTCAAGTGAGAAACCAGCACATATGGTTTGAGATACCATCGTATTTCAATATAATTTTGAGTCGTATGTCCCAACCACTAAGTCCAGTTTGAGGAAGTCCAACATACTAAGAATAAAAAACTAAGAATTTAGTCCATTTGGTTGCATTCTTTCACTGCATTTCACCTTCTGCTTTGAGTTTGCCAACATAGATATACACAGAAGTACTCTGACCTCTGCTGCCAGAAATTGGAACTTTTTCTGTGTTTTTACTTTAATTCTTCTTTATTATAAAATTCACAGTATCTATAGCACTGTTTCTGAAAGTGTGATCCACAGCTATTTCCTTGAAGATTCACATGCTAAGAAGTTACTTTGGTACCATATTTTTCCCTTGATGATAATCTTTCTAATCCTTGTACAAGTTATCAAGGCAAAAGCAATTCTTTTGCAATGTTAATTCAAATTGGAATATATTTTACAGAAGAATGAGCATTTCTTAAATTGAGGTCAGATGGTACACTTTTAGAAGTCAGAATACTGATCCACAACATAATTAATTTCAGAATCAAGTGTTGATTTCTTTAAGAATAAAAATGTCAGTTTTGTTAAAATCATTTCCCTATATTGTTCTTTATTAAAATTAATACGAATTTCAGAACCAAAAGGAAATTAAGTCATGAATTTAAATGTATAAAACTCTATTTCGATTCTGAAGAGACCAGTTTGCAGGAGGACAGTTTCTATTTCTGAAAAAAATGCAAACTGAAAGTTTAAAATTGACTTAAAGCAAAAAAACAAACTAGGAATACCATTTATATTCCTTAGTTTACCACAGGTTAGTTAGGGTTTAGCTATGAGATATCCCCAGTGCTCACGTGGTAAGAAAGTTGCAAGGTGGCATGATTGGGTTATGAAAGACTTAACATAATCAGTTATTGATTCACTTGGATTAACTGGGTGGTAACTTTGTCAGGTAGGATGTGGCTAGAGGAGGTAGGATGTGGCTAGAGGTAGGACACTGGGGGTGTGCCTCTGGGGTTTATATTTTGTCCCTGGTAAGCAAAGTTCTAACTCTAACTTGCTCACTCTTTTTCTTTCTCTCTCTCCTTCTTGGCTGTCATGTCCTGAGCTGTCTTCTTCCTCCACAGTTTTCCACATGTTGTTCTTCCTCACCTTGGGCCCAGAACAATGGAACTGGCCATCCATGGACTCAGACCTCTGAAACTGTGAGCCAGATAGACTTTTCCTCCTTTAAAATTGTTCTCGTCTGGTCTTTTGGTTACAATAGCAAAAAAAGCTGATTTAAACAGGTTCTTTGGCATATATAAGAAATAGGTAATTGCAATGCTCCATAAACAGTTTGAAATCACAGAAAAAGCTGTTAAAGCATTAAAACATACAAACGAAGTAGATTACAACATTCACAAGATTATAAGTAGCTAGGATTTTTTATTTCCTTTTTAGCATTTTCTGGATTGTGTTCAATGGCATGTACTTCATTTATAATCAGAAAAAAATACTTTTCAAATTAAAGTTTATATAGGAACTAGGTATACAAAAAAATAGTGCATCATTTATGGACACATGTGGGCACAAACAACAGATAACTAGTTATATGTGGCTTAAAGATAATGATTGAGGGCTGGGGATGTGGCTCAAGGGTAGCGCGCTTGCCTGGCATGCGTGCGGCCCGGGTTCGATCCTCAGCACCACATACAAACAAAGATGTTGTGTCCGCCGAGAACTAAAAAATAAATATTAAAAATTCAAAAAAAAAAAAAAAGATAATGATTGATTTTCTTCCAAGTAGCAAGAAATTCACAACAGTATCTAACCAAAACTGTCCCCAAGTTCTTTCTCTCCTTTTTATACTGTTTGTTAGCCTTCATCAACAGGTGTCATTGCTTGGGGATCATAAGGCTGCTTTGGACATCTACCACCTTACATGGCTCATTCAAGTAAAAAAAAGAGAGAAGTAGAGTAAGACCAAAGAGTCTATCTCTGTCACAAAGCAACACTCTCCTGGAAGTTAGACTCATTAGTTATCTGCCACATATAGTCACCCTAGCAGCAGGGGTACCTATATAAATAATTATTTTCACCTGGATTTACTAACGTTCTCATAAATGTCAGGATTCAGATGGTGAAAAGAGAATGAATATCAAGTGAACAGACTGAAAATCTGCTACAGGTAGATCGTGTAAAATAAAAAATAAAAGTAAATTTGCATAGTCATATGAGGAAAAAAATCAAGTAGATCTATAGCACATGGCTCCTACTTAATTCCAGGTGGAAAAATGATTTTAAAACATAAAAAGTGAATCCATAAAATAACCTAAAGTAACCAAGAGAATTTTTATACTATAGCGATATGAAATGTTTGTCATACAAAACACAGAAATCATAAAAGATTTATAAAATCAACTAGATAAAATTTTTAAAGTTTCTTTATTGAAAAAACACAAACCATCACACATATGTACCTATACATATTACAGAAAGAGCCAATTTCTTTTTTTTTTTTCAAAAAGCCTCTACAAAGGAGGAGAAAGGATATACAAAGTGAATCAAAAAAGCAGATTGTTCCTAAACACACCAGGAGATGCCCAATGTCACTTATCTGACCAATACAAAATCAAAACTCTAAGACACTAACTTCATCTTTCTCATTGGCAATGAACAAGAGTAACAGATCCTCTCCTGAGGCTAATGGAAGTGCAAACTGGCTGAGCCTGTAAAGAGGAAAACCAACATTGGACCTGCTGGGACTTACCCTAGAGTTATCACTGCAAACGTGCAAAAAAAAAACCTATGCCCAATGGTATTCCCTGAAGTAATGCTTATAATTATCAATACTAAGGGGAAACCTTAAATATATACCAAAAGAGGAAAGGTTAAATAAATTCTAGCTTGTCCACACTATATGTAATGCTATCAAAAACGAAAAAAAATGGGGCTGGGGTTGTGGCTCAGTGGTAGAGCGCTGGCTCGCCTAATACATGCGAGGCGCTGGGTTTGATCCTCAGCACCATATATAATAAATATATAAAATAAAGGTATTGTGTCAACTACAAAACATGTATATATACATATATATATGTATATGTATATATATATATATATATATATATATATATATACATATATATATTTTTTTTTTAATTGGGAACTGGGGTTGTGGCTCAGCGCTAAAGTACTCGCCTAACATGTGCGAGGCCCTGGATTCAATCCTCAGCACCACATACTATAAAATAAAGGTACTGTGTCCAATTACAACTAAAAAAAAATAAATGAAAAAATTTAAGAAAGTCCTTTATGTGTGCCAATATATAAGCATTCAAGCTCCCTTGGAAAGTAACAAAACCAAGGAACATAATAGTTTGCACAGAGATGCTTCACCCTGCCACCGGGTTCCATCCCAATAATATTTTAAGTGGAAAGTGCACTTATTATACCTAACTGAACGTAATAGCTTAACCTAGTCTCTCTTAGATGTGCTTAGAACCCTTCGGTCAGCCTATAGCTGTTCAGAATCGTCTAACACAAGGCCTAAATTATTTTAAAAAATAAAAGTTGAACATCTCGTGTGACTTACTGAATCCTATACTCCAGGCGGGGAGTAGATGGGTACTCACCACTACCGCACACAGATGAAAGCACAGTGGGCCTAATGAATGTGTGAAGCACTGAACTAACATTAATTGCCAGACGAGGGTACACCTCACACACAGCCCGAATCGGTGGTGTCTCCCCCTAATCACGTGGCTGACTGGGAGCAGCAACCTGCGCCACAGTCCAGCATCGCGAGAGCTTCGAGACCACGAGAGTCTCACTCCACGTTCTCGTTAGCCCGCCAAGAGTTCCACATTCAAAATTCAAAGTCCAGTTTCTACAGAACCGGGCGTCCCTATTGCACCACCGTAAAGTTGAAAATTTGTTAAATCGAACTATTAAGTCAGGAGCAGCCTCTCCTGCTTCCACTGATATTTTTAAAAATTGAGCAATGTCTGAAACATACAGACTACCCAAAGCACTTAGGTTTCTCAAAAGCCACCTGAATATTTTACACCCAGTTGACCTTCACTTCCTGACGAATCACTGCCACCTGGAGGTGACTCAGAGCTTCTACAGAAGAGGAGGAAGGCAGCAAGCTGGCTAGGAAACTTGAGCTCTAAAACTGATAGGATATATCCTACTCCTCAGCAAAGAGCCTGAGCAGAATAGAATCCAAAATGTCTATTCCACCAATTCAACCAGCCATAGATTTATTTTTTAACAACTTTCTATTGCAACATGGTGGGAAATTAGCTCTCCGTTGTTTTTTGGTGTGTGTTGGTTGGTTGGTACAGGGGATTGAACTCAGGGGCACTCGGCCTCAGTTTTGTCTTTTATTTAGAGAGAGGGTCTCACTGAGTTGCTTAACTCACTTTTTGCTGAGACAAGCTTTGAACTCAATCCTCCTGCCTATGCCTCCCAAGCCACTGGGATTATAGGGGTGTGCTGTGGGGCCCTGGCTCCTTGTTATCTTTAATCAACTATTTTCACCATTACCAGCTATTAGAAACAAAATGACACTTGGCAGTTTCATGAGAACCGAAAGGAACAAGAATTTTTGTTATTCACTTGCTCAGGTGAGAAGAGAACACCAAGAGGCAGGAAACTACTCTACTTTTTAATGGCAGAAAAATAATGCAATAGGAATGAGCCACAGTGCATGTTGTGCAACTTTAATGATAACTGCAATGTGTTCCATAAGCTTCAAGATCTCAACTTCTCCTACTTAAGTCTACTTTTCTGATTCTGATTCTAGTTCAGTCTGATGTATCATCATCTGTTATGGTCTGGTTATTTGTCCCCTCCAAAACTTATGTAGAAATTTAATCCTTAAATTGTATGTTAATGGTATTTGGAAGTGGGTCCAAATTTGTTGGGGAGTCAGACTCCATATCAGCAAGCAGGCTTCTCTAGTTAAAGCCCCTCAACCCTGGACTTCCAGCCTCCAGAAGCTGAATAAATAAAGCTGAACCATGAGCTGAATAAATCTTTATTCCTTATAAATTACCCCATCTAAGGTGTTCAGCTGTAAACAACAGAAAAGGGACCAAGAAACGACCTAATCAAATTTCTCTCCTATTAAGAAAAGAGGTGAGCCAGGTGTGGTGGCACATGCCTGTAATTCCAGCAACTCAGGAGGCTGAGGGAGGAGGATCACAAGTTGAAAGCCAGCCTCAGCAACTTAGCAAGGCTCTAAACCACTTAACAAGACTCTATAAGAAAATAAAAAGGGCTGGGAATGTAGCTCAGTGGTTAAGCATCCTTGAGTTTCATCTATGGTACCAAAAACAAAACAAAACAAAAAACTAATAGTCAAAAAGAGGGAGAGGGGAACGTATGGTGGTAGTAGTTGCAATTTCATACTTCCCTGCTACTCCTGGACAAAGATTTCAAGGCCTTTCCCTGTTACAGACAAGCCCAGGCAAAGTAAACTTTAGAAAGCCAACTCTGTCCTGTACAGCAACCTGCAGTCCCCCCAGGGACTTGCAAGTATGCAGGCAGAGCTGTAAGGGAAACCTTGGACCAGAGGTGTTCTCTACACCCTTGGCTCTGGCAGCACTGTTTCCACCAGCTCGTGTCCTATCCTATATCCTGAAACCTCTGCCAGTGAGCCGCGTTAAGCCTTTACTATGTGTAAAGTACCATAACAGGTTCTATGAAGAAAGAACACCAAAAGAGAAAAACGAGTCCCTGTTCCCATGGAGCTCATAACCTCACTGCAATCAAAAGCTATAAATGCACACATGCCAGTCCACACAGACTGCCTCTAGAGTTTTCTGACAGAGCAGCTTTCACAAACTAAAAATTCAGTGTAAGTACATAAGCACAAAGGGGATAGTATGGCAAATGGCCTGCCGGGGATGAGGCCAGGCAGGGCATCGCTATGCTCGTCTTAATCTCATGCCCTTCTATCAGGCAATCTCTCCTCCCCTTATCGTCCAGACTTCCAGAAAGAGAATTCTATACTCCCTGCCCGTCCCTTGGCATCTCCAATTCATTTCTCAGGGGACTCCAATTTATCTTCCCCCTTCATCCAGATAAATGCTCTAAGCTACTGGTAAACTTCCAATCTGCAAATTAAATAAAGATTTTTCAGTCATTTTCCTGAACTCTTAGTTTGATACTATTTCTATGTTTATTTGTAGATCATAGACCTTTTTAAATGGTATGAAACCTTTCTTCAAAAAAAAAAAAATTAAAACCATACACACATACACATACATACACACACACACACACACACACACAGAGAGGATTCAGAAGCCCCATGAAACTTAATCCTGGACCAACTGGGTCAATAGATCCCAGGTTAAAAAGTGCTGACTACTCCTTGATTATAGCAACAACTTTCTCTTAGAGTACTCCAGTTACCTTTTGAATCTCCTTCCTGGGTTCCTCTCAGTTAATATACCAAGAAAATATCACAAACCCACTTCTGCAATCGTCCAGGAGCTCCCATCAGACTAAACCCTCTACAGATAACAATTGTAAACTCAAGACTAATGTATAACAAATCTTTTTCTGAAGGCATTAGAGAGCAACAAAAAAAGCAGGCAATTACTTACTGAAAGCAACTTGAGATGTGGAGAAAGGAGAAACTGCACTAGATGAGTCCAGTTTTTTCAGGTGCATAGCCTGAGGTGGGCCATACAAGTGGCTAAAATTCTGATAGAAAACCCACACCCTCACCTGCATTCAGAAATAAGAAACAGAGTCCAAAACAAGTAGTTACTGGAGTGAAAAGAAAATGTCAGGCAGGAGAAAGGAAACACAAAACTCCTCCCAAATCTCTAGATGGCCCTGAACAGCGGATGTATAGACGGACACCAGGCAGCTTAGCTAAGGCAAAAGGACCTGCACTGAGATTTAAGCTGCCACTATTTGTAGGGAAAACAGAAAGTGCAATTTAAGTTTACCCAAATTAAGTGCCTATTTCAACAAAACAAAGGAAAGGACAACAAAAATAGTTTGGCATAATCAAAGAGAATTGAGAATTTCTCTAACTTATCATTTCTAATAGTCAGGATATAATCCAAATTACTTAACATAAAATAATCAGGAAAAAGTGCCTCATTCCCAAGAGAAAAGACAATCATGGTAGACTCCAAAATATTCTAATTATTAAGCAGTTTTCCAAAGTAGCTCTCACTTTTATATCCAGGTACAGAATGGAAAATATGCTCACAGTGAAAGAAAAACCTCTATAGAGAAATACAAGTTTAAAAAATGAACAACAAAGGATGGGGATCTGGCTCAGTGGTAGAGCACTTGCACATATCAGGCCCTAGATGTTCAATCCCCAATGCCACATACATACATACATACATACATACATACATACATACATACATAAATATCCTAGAAATGAAAATTAAAGTATTTTTAAAAACTTTACTGGATGAAATTAACAACAAAATGGAAATGGGAGTCAAAAGAGTGAATGATACACTTGAAGACAGATGACTAGATATTATTTAATCCTAAAAGGCAAATATTAAAGGGAGACAAGTGTAAATTTTAGAGACCTATGAGAAAGCACTGAAATGTCTAGCATAATGGGGTAACTGATGTAACTGACGTCTCAGGAAAAGAGGAGAGAGAATGGGCAAAAAACAATAAGGCATGAAATAATGTCTGGAATTTCCTTCAAAATTGGATGTTCATCAAACACAAAGCAGGATAAATGCAAAGCAAATTATATCTGGGCATATCACAAACAAACTTCTAAAAACTAATTTTAACTTGAAAATAACCAGAGAAAAAAAATGACATTAGCTCAACAGAGTACAGCACACCATGATTCAAATATAAGTTAGCTTTCATCAGAAACAATGGAAGACAGAAAAACTATATTACTGTCAAAGTGCTGAAAGAAAAAAAAAAAACTGTCTCCTCAATTGGCCACATCAAAAACCTTGTCATGAGCTCATACTTCATCCCTCCCAGGACTATTGATTCCACCTCCTTTAGAACTCTATTTAGCCACTATCTCTATCCCAACAAAAAGCAGCCTGAGTCTCCATATGTCTCCTGAATTATAGCAGTAGCTGCTGAAGGCCTCTCTGTCCCAGGCTGACGATTTGTGTACCATAGGACAACTTGTGCTCTCTATTTTTTATTTTGGTTTTTTGTTTTCCCTTGTTGCTGTTATTTGTTTTTGGTTTTTTTCGTACTGGGGGTAGAATCCAGAGGTGCTTTACCACTGAGCCATATCTCAGCCCTTTTTAGTTTTCTTTTGAGAAAGGATCTCACTAAGAAAGGATCTCCTTAGGACCTCGATAAATTGCTGGGGCTAGCCTTGAACTTGAGATCGTTCTGCCTTAGGCTCCTAAATTGCTGGGATTGTAGGCATGGATCACTGAGACAAGAATACTTATTAGTTTATGCTCTTGTGAGTCATTTAATGACTCCCTGCTGCATTCCAAATAAAACCCAAACTCTTCAGAATGAATTCTCAGACTTGGGGGTCTTGGAAGCCCTTTCTACCCATAAAGCATATTGAAGGTCTTTTTACTCCTGTGGGTTAATATATTAGTATTTACTGATAACACAGCCTGGGAATTTTGCCTAAACAAATATGGAAAGGGGAGAATGGAAGGACACGGGCACTGCCTTTCCTTCATTTGTGGGAGAAGGCTGGCATGGCCTTGAGAACACAGTAAGGCCCCAGCTCAGCATCAACAACTCTGACTACATCATTCCATGTAATCAAGGATATTAAATATCTCATTCTAGATGTAAAAGAGCAGAAATAAAAACATTTTAGAAAGAAATTTCCACTTCTTTCAAAATTTTTATATCTAGACACATGAAAAATTAAGACATTGGGAAAATCTCATTAAAAAAAATAAAAGATTAAAGTTTCAAAACAGATATAATAACATCCAACTTCCATGCTGGGGATCAAACCAGGGGTTCTCTACCCACTGAACTACATCTCCAGTCCTTTTTGTTGTTGTTTCATTTTGAGACAAGGTCTTTCTAAGTTGCCAAGGGTAGCCTCTAATTTGTGATCCTCCTGCTTCAGCATACAGAGTAGCTTGCTATTAACTTTAAAAATTCATTTCAGTTTAATTGAAAACATGTGTTATATCAAAACAAATCATGAGCCAGGTGTGGTGGCACATGCCTATAATCCCAGCAGCTTGGGAGGATGAGGCAACAGGATCATGAGTTCAAATATAGCCTCAATAAAGGCAAGACACTAAGCAACTCAGTGAGACCCTATCTCTAAATAAATACAAAATAGAGCTGGGGATGTGGCGCAGTGATTAAATGGCCCTGAGTTCAATCCCCAGTACCCAGCCCCCCAAAAAAATAAATAAGTAAATAACAAAACAACAAAATGCCAGGTTAAAAAGTTTAAAAGTTTTTTTTGTTTCCAACTAAAGTAAGAAAATATTAGAATATTCTTATTCCAAACGTTATTAAAGAAAAAATCCTAATCTTCTGAACATTCTTTATCACTTTTTGTAACTTGTAAAATATGACCTCAGAAAATAGACATTGAGTAACTACTAACACATATGGAAATCTTTACTATATTTATTCTTTTTTATTTCTATATTTCTGTATTTATTCTCTAGTATATTTATTCTTATGTTTACACATACTTATTCTCTATTCTGGTTTCTATCCTCCAACATATACAGCTATAGGACATATAGAATGTAGTCCAAGGAGATAGAAATTTCCTCCAAATTAGAACATAATCAAGTTAAATTAATCCTTTCAGATTAAAACTTTAATAATTTACAAAATAAGAATTCCAAGATGAACCTGATCTTTCCCCATATAAAGCTTTTTTAAAAATCTAAATTATTACTTTTAAGTAGTCATTAATACATGAAAAATAATAATCATACTATGAAAAGAAAGCAGTAGCTTTATAAAAACGGAAAAGAATAAACCATCAGAACAAATTTGTTCTTAAACTTTAACTGGTTGTAAAATTTGTCTCAATCAAAACATTTGAAAATTTCCTGAAAGATTTAAATTTCTAAAGAAATTATGAAAAGGCTATAACATTCCCCCAAGAATAAGAGTATTAAAACACATTTAAAACTATGATGTTGTATTATGAATGCAGATATATAAAAGATAGAGATTAAAAAGTCAGTAAATATATAATGCACATATATGTATGTTCACATACATTCAGGTAGAATTGAAGAACTAGAAAATTTTTCTTTGTAGTGCTATAGTGAGCTAGAAAACCAAATGCTATGATTTGGCTATGGTTTAAACATGTCCCCCAAGCATTCATGTGTTGGAAGTTTAATCCGCATGTGGTAATGCTGGAAAGTAGTATGGGTCTTGAAGAGGTGGGACCTAGTGTGGAACAACTGAATCGTCAGGGGTGCTGCTCTGGGATGGAATTAGTGTGGTTCTTAGGGGACCCTGGTTAGGTCTCCAGAGAGGGTTATTATAAATAAACAAGACTGGCCCTCTCCTCTCTTTGGTTTTCTGCCTCACCTCATCTTTCTCTCTCTCTCACACATGTTCCTAAATGATGCCATCCCCCATGATGTTATGTTCCTACGGGAGCCCTTGCCAGAGTCAGTAACAGGATATCTTAGGTTTTTGGCTAAATGGGGTTTACTTGGCTCCAAAATTATGAGCCAAGTAAACCCCATTTCTCCAAAATTGTGAGCTAAAGTACTCAATCTCAGGTACTTTGTCACAACAATGAAAATGGACTAATACACTGGCATTTCCAGGTGCTTAGGCACATGGTTGTAATCCCAGCAATTTGAGAGGCTGAGACAGGAGGATTACAGGATTATTATTACAAAATAATAAATAAAATGGGCTGGGATGTTCTCAGTGGTTAAGCGCCCCTGGGTTCAATCCCTAGTACCAAAAAGAAAAGGAAAAAAAAAGAAGAAATATTATTTTTAATTACTATTGAATAATAATATTAAAATCATGGCACCCCTTTATTTTATTTATTTTTTTTTTTATTGATTGTTCAAAACATTACAGAGCTCAAGACATATCATCGGGGGCTGGGGATGTGGCTCAAGCGGTAGAGCGCTCGCCTAGCATGCGTGCAGCCCGGGTTCGATCCCCAGCAGCACCACATACCAACAATGATGTTGTGTCCGCCGAGAATTAAGAAAAAATAAATAAATGTTAAAATTCTCTCTCTCTCTCTCTGTGCCCCCCTCTCTCTCACTCTCTCTTTAAAAAAAAAAAAAAAAAAGACATATCATCTTTCATACATTCGACTCAATTGGGTTTTGAACTCCCCAAATACATAATACAGACTCACTTCTGTTACATACTCACATTTTTACATAATGGCATATTAGTGACTGTTGTATTCTGCTACCTTTCCTATCCCCTACTATCCCCCCTCCCCTCCCCTCCCCTCCCATCTTCCCTCTCTACCTCCTCTGCTGTTGTTCAATTCTCTCCCCTTTTTTTTCCCCCCACCCCCTTGCCCCTCATAACCTCTTATAATTTTGTGTATCACTGAAGGTCTCCTACCATTTCCATATGTTTTCCCTTCTCTCTTCCTTTCTCTCCCCCCATTCGTCTTAGTTTACTGGTAGTCTTTTCCTCATGCTCTTCCTTCCTGTTCTATTCTTAGTGGCTCTCTTTATATCAAAGAAGACATTTGACATTTGTTTTTTAGGGCTTGGCTAGCTTCACTTAGCATAATCTGCTCTAATGCCATCCATTTCCCTGCAAATTCTATGATTTTGTCGTTTCTTAGTGCTGCATAATACTCCATTGTGTATAGCTGCCACAATTTTTTTATCCACTCGTCTATTGAAGGGCATCTAGGTTGGTTCCACAGTCTAGCTATTGTGAATTGTGCTGCTATAATCATTGATGTGGCCGTATCCGTATAGTGTGCTCTTTTAAGGTCCTCAGGGAATAGTCCAAGAAGGGCAATAGCTGGGTCAAATGGTGGATCCATTCCCAGCTTTCCCAGGAATCTCCATACTGCTTTCCAAATTGGCCTCACCATTTTGCAGTCCCACCAGCAGTGAACAAGTGTGCCCTTTTCCCCACATCCTCGCCAACACTTATTGTTGTTTGACTTCATAATGGCTGCCAATCTTACAGGAGTGAAATGGTATCTTAGGGTGGTTTTGATTTGCATTTCTCTGATTGCTAGAGATGGCATGGCACCCCTTTAAATTAAGAATTTCCTGACATACTTCTTACATTCACTCTTCTCTATCCGAAAATCCATTTACAGATTATAAAAATAAAGAATAAAACTGAAGCACCATTGAAAAGCAGAGAGAAAATATTTCAGAAAGAAGCATTAAAAAAAAAATCTTAGCAGAAGAATCAAAAGTATGTCTAGAAAGAGGGCCATCCAGAGAAAAATGTCTAGAAAAACACTCAACCCTGTAGAATAGATACATATCTCCAAAGTACAGAAAGTAGATAAATTTACATCTATCAATGTGTCTAATTTAAGAATAAAATCATAAATTACTTTCAGATTTCCAAAGTAACTGAACACAAATAGACGCAAAAATTCTTTTTCTAATTGAAAAGAATACATTTGTGGCTATCCATATCAACCACAAAACACAAATTTTTCCCAATAAATTTTCAGCAGAAACATGAGACTATGAATATAGATTTTATTGCCTTATAAGGGTATTTAGAAATATCCTTCCAAGAACCAGAATTTTTCTAAAATTAATCTTGTCATCCAATTCCAGATGTATCATGCAGAGTTAGTAAAAAGAAAATGAGATTTTTCATGTGGTTAATGCTAAGTTCTAAATTTGAATACATAGAGGGAAAGGTGCTCATTTTTCCCTAGTTACTAATAAGTTAAATAAAATTCATAGGAATTTTATTTTGTTGTTTCAGCTCAGCTTCTGCACTAAGCCAAAGAGAGGCAACCAAAATGGAATCCCCCATGCTAAAGCACCAATCTGAAACCATGTTGTTTACCTGACCTAAGAAACCTTCTGAGAGATAATAGCCACATTCCAAAGCAAGACAGTTTTTTTGTTATTGTTTTTGTTTGTTTTGTTTTGGGTACTGGGGATTGAACCCAGGAGCACTTTACCCCTGAGCCACATCCCCAGACCCTTTTATTTTTTATTTTGAGTTTAGAGTCTCGCTAAATTGCCATTAGGGCCTGGCTTAGTTGCTGAGGTGATCCTCCTGTCTCATCACTCTGAGTCCCTGGGATTATGGGTGTGTGCCTCTGCACCCAATCCAAGCAAGTCAGAATGAGGAAGTCCCCAACTTTAAGCTTCACAAGGAAAATAACTGAAATGACCAATCCACTTTTTGTTGTTCTGCTCTCTCAGCATTTTTCTGTCTATAAGGGCAAACTCCTCTAACAGCTCTTCAGAACACTTACTCTATATGGAATAAGGCGATAAGCCTGACTCTAAAATCTCAAGTAAAAGCCAATTGAGGCCTTTAAACTAAATTTGTAGTATTTTTTTCTTCTGATGTTATGCTACTGGATTATTTTATTTTTTAATTCTACTCCTGTAATTGTTCCAATTTTATGAAAAGTGATATATAAATGTTTTTTATCTTAAACATTTGACAAAGACCAGAAATGGCCCCAAAATTACATATACTAGTATTCACTATTAGCATTGATGCTTTATAAGATTTTGAAACTAAAAATGCATTCTTTTCAACTTTTGGAAGTCTTACTTGGATTGTTAAAGAACAAACAAGTAATAATTAAATTTGTAGTACAATAAATTTGTCACACTTTTTCACTGCCCCTCAGGAAAAAGAATTTGTTGTTGTTGACTTTCAACAGCATGCAATGTCATCATGCATGTCCAACAGCAAAACAATTTGCAAATGATTAGATTATGGTAAAGGTAAAGTTAAACCCATTTTATCTTATAATTAGCATTTGACCCTAGCCACACTAAGATCTGAACGACTAGCCCCACCAAAACATTAACTGAGGGCAAGTAAATAAAAGCACAACACTATTTCAAATATAAAATAACATACAGCTCAGAGGAAATTCTCAAATGTCTTAAGTCTTTGATTTATATATTTGAACACATATAATACATTTGCCTTAACTGAGTAAACAAACACAAGCAACTATGAAGGACATTCCAAAAGCCATGAATCTTCAATCTTCTTATCCCCTACCTGTAGGCATCTCACTTATCATCAACATCAAAAGCAAATGAAAAGCTCAGCATGTTGACTACTTTAAAGACATTATTTAGATAAAGGAGGCTGTGGGTTCTCCTTTAAACTCTCAGCATTAATCAAAGTCAGAAAATGTCCAGAAGGAAAACAAATGATGGTGGGGTAATTAAAGGGAACTAGGAAGAGGTACCCTTTCTTTGTAAACAGGGACAGAATTTGGTTTTATTCCCCAAGGCCAGGTGGTGTCTTCACAGGGATGTATTTTTCTCCTTTCTTCAAAACACAAAGGGGAGGGGAGGGGGGGGGGGCAGGACACCAAGTTACACTGAGTATTAAAAACATTACTCTTACTTTTAATTAGCAACTAGAATAAACTATGGGAAAATATGTTTAATTCATAAAGCACATTAGGATTAAAATTAGAGATGCACAGCTCTACCCTTTGGAAATGGTATATAATAAGTCCCTTAAGTGGGCTTTAATTTCCTCATTTGCAAAACAAGAACTTCAGCTACCTTTCCTAACTCACAGGAAAGTATTTTAGAAGCCCCAAACCACCAGTAGGAGATAGATGAATCTTGGGTAGTTAAATCAGCATCTTTGGTCATATGGTCCTCTTTCAAAGGTTAATCTTATCTATTCACTGGCTTTCACTGGGTAACTAAAAGTGGTCTAATACTTCAAGAATGAAAAGGTAAAATGAAAAAGCAAAAAGGTAGCAGACAACTAACACCTTGGCTAAAAGTTCCTTTAAAACCACACAGAAACACTTTTATCACATTAAGACCCCTAATTTCAAAATGAAAAAGACATAACATCTGCTCCAGAGAGTTTTTTACTCCACTAAATGTGATTCATGTGATTTGTGAAACCACTGAAATTATGTCTAAAATTTGTTCTTACGTTCATTTAGGGGAGAAAATAATTATATCACTCAGAAGAATTTGGAGTATTGCATAATCAATTAAATTGGAAGCTCAATTATCAGAAAAAAACTAAAAGTTAAAATATAATTTAAAAATAAATTGTTTAATATGCGCAAGAATGACCAAGGTTAAGAGTGATCAGCCTTGCTGAGAGCACACACACCTGTACTCTCATCAACTCTAGAGGTTGAGACAGAGGTATTGCAAGCCTCCACATCTTATCCAGACCTGTCTCAAAATAAAAATAAAAAGGAATGGGGAATATGGCTTAGTGGTAAAACATCCCTGGATTCAATCCCCAGTACCAAAAAAAAAAAAAAAAAAAAAAAAAAAAAACCACCTTTCAGTTAAATTGTATCACTTTTTACTTAACATTCAAATGGCAAGAAAAAGAATTATTTTTAATTTTTATTCTAATTTGTTACATATGACAGCAGAATGCATTAAAATTCATATTACACACATAAAGCACAACTTTTCATATCTCTGGTTGTATACAAACTATATTCACACTATTCATGTCTTCCTACATGTTCTTAGAGTCATGATGTCCATCTCATTGCACCCTCATTTCTAACCCCCCCCACCCTCTCCCTTCCCCTCCCAAGGAAAGGAATTTTTAATATAAAAATAAAATTTTTAAATGGCCAGAATAAGAAATAAAGAATCTGATTTTACAAATTCCATAAGACATTAATAATCTATCATTTCTAGTAACATAAGATAATAATAATCTATCATTTAACAATAAGAAAAAAAATCTACAACTCTAAAAGAAGCAACCCCTAAATAATCAAGACCATGTGGGGCAATGCTTTTAAAACAAAAATTATTACAGGGTCTAATGGCATATGAATTATAACTCAATAGAGTTATCAAAATATAAATAAATAATAAAGCACCAAGACAAGAACACTTCAAGTGCAAAGACACTCAGAACATCCCAGTATTGGTGCAGGGGACATTTCTCATGCTCCTCTAATCAGCCAGTAAGATGAAGAGGACACTAGAAACAGGTGGCATAATGGAAAGTAAGGTGTGGTGACTTACTTGTCACTGCTTATTCCATCCTGTACCTCCGCAGTGACCTACTTTTTCTGGAATTTGACCCTTTTCCTTACTTTTGTTGTCCATGTTTACTACATTCCTTCCTTGCTCCCACTAAAACTGCTTTTTTTACTTGCCTCATCTCATCCTACAAACCCCACAAAGCAGGTTTTACTTTGCAAAAGAAAGCTAAAGCACAAAGAAGTTCACTAACTTACACTGACACATTTAACAGTTTACAAAATACTTTAACAGATGTGTCTTATTGTTGGCTTTCCAGTGTCAAGCAGCTACCTTCAGTTTGTTCAAAAGTAGTGTTTGACAATATTTTGTTTAAAACATTGCAACCTGCCTTTCTCATCTATCAAATATATACAGTGCTCAAAGATGAAAAAAAAACTAGTCTCAACCTGCAACCATTCTCCCATTAGGATGGAAGGCAAATCATGCAAAAGTCACTGTGTGAAAGAAGAATACATACAATAGAGGTAAAAATTATCAAGGTAATATATAGAAGGAAGAGTTATTGCTGGAGAGAATTATCAAACGTTCTTAGGATGAGATAACTAAAGCAAACAGAAAACTAAATGCCAAAATCAATTTTGCAAAACTGGCTGTGGACTTGCATCATTTAAATCCATTTGTGGTGACTGCATACTATTTTCCTGACATTCTAATTTCCATGGCCAAAGCTCCTGTTACCAGTCAACTTCATTTCCCACCTGAAACTCTTGACAAGGGGATAAATCGTCTCAGTTCTCTAACTACTCAGGAGGAAAACTCAGAAACAAAATCTCAAAAAATGGAGAGACTAGACTCCTAAGGGGGAAAACCATGACAAACTACAGAAGTGACATTTGAGAACAAGGGTGGCTTCTCCTCATGGCACAGCAGGGTGTTCCTACCCACTGGGCTGTGGAAGAAGCTGAATAAAGCAAAAGTACTAAGAAAAAGATACTGAGAGGATAGAAGGAGCAAGACAGTGAGTCTCCCAAACAGTAACTGGAAGTGCTGTGCCAGCAGTCAATCAAAAAACTGGAAAGAGAAAGAATAAAAACCAAAAAGAAGGAAGATTTGACATTAACTGATATTAACAAGAAGCACAGAAACAATGAAATGAGATTCCATTTGTTGCATGCATACAAAAAACCAAGTAGATTAAACCAAAATTGGCTTTTTGAAATGACTATAAGTGCATCTCTGGAAAAGATTCTGATGAGATTAAAAATTAAACATAAAAGATAAACTACAATAGAACAAAATACAGAATAAAATGGGGCAACAAACAAGTACCCCATATAACGTCACTTAGGTGTTTATTTTTTAATCTTCCCCAAATAATACAAGATCCCAGCAAAGATCCCAGCACTAGGTACTTTCCTCTCTACTTGTTCTCTGCTATATCCCTAGCATCTACATTGTCTCAAATAAGCATTTTTTTAAAAAAATACATTGTCTCAATAAGCATTTTTTTAAAAAATGCACAAAAAGTTTTATTTTTATAAGAACACAATAAACTAGTAACTAAAATTTAAGAATCTAAACGGAAAGGTCTCCAGTCTCATGAAATACCAAAATAAAGGCCATTAGAAACACTTTTAATCAGCACTACCCTAAAATATGTTCCAGACTTAAGTTTTTACACATGACAGAGAGAAAGCAACACAACTCATTTGATAAGGCTAAAAAAAAAATCTTGATTCCAGACCTAAATAATACCCAAAAAGAAAATACAGTGATAATTTATTCAAGAATATGTAAAAAAAATTTTCAGAAAAATATCAAATAACAAAGACACAGAATATTTTTTAAATGCATAATGAAAAAGGGTGTATTTCAAGAAAGGAAGGATACCTTGATATTAAAACATCTATCCATGCACACCTGTAATCTAAGCACCTCAGGAGGCTGAGGCAGGAAGATCTTGAGTTCAAAGACAGCCTCAGAAACTTAATGAGGCTCTAAGCAATTCAGTGAGACCCTGTCTCTAAATAAAATGCAAAATAAAAAAAAATTAAAAGGCTGGGGGCTGGGGATATAGCTCAGTAGTTAAGGGCCCCAGTACCAAAAAATATTACTGGTTTTCCCATAAACTGTGAGGATTTTCAGAGGCCAATAAATAAATAAATAAAAATACAACATCTGTCTATATATTTCAACACATTAATGGATTAGAGAACTCACATAATTCTAATAAAGACCAAAAATTAATGTGATGTACTTCAACATCTAATTGTGATATTCTCAAAACCAAGAATAGAGAAAAAATATCATAAATTGGCTTTTAAATGGCATATATCTAAAACCACAGTACTCAGTAGCATAATAGAAAATAGAAACCTGTTCCTATTGAAATGGGAGTAAGTCTTAAAAGTTACATAATACTGGACATGTAATAAGAAAAAAAAAAATATATATATATATATATGAGAGAGAATGGAAGGAAAGAGATAAAACTGTGATTACAGAGAAAAAGCAATCAATTCTTAAACCTAATAAGAGTTGAGTTCCTAAACAGAAGATAAAACTCTCAATAAAATTCTTCTATTAGAAGATGTAATTTAATAAGATAACATTCACAGCAACAGCAAAAACCATGAAGCTCCTAAATAAAAACTTGCCAGAATTATTTAAAGATATTAAATATTTTAAAAGACTAAAAAAATAAAGAATTGTTCCTGTTCGCAGATGGGATAAAACATTGTAAATATGTTAATATTCTCCCAAGATTCATATAGAAAACCAAACAATTTGAATCAAATGCTAGCAGGATTATATGAAGAGCTTAACAAACTAATTTTAATGTTTACATGGAAAATTAAAAATTTACTAAAAAAGAGATTTATGCTACCTGATATATGACATACCTCAGAGACAACAGAAAGTGACACTGCTGCAGCAATGGAGTACTCAAAAGCACACTTGCATTATATTTGGACTTTGACATATGTCTAAGGAAGCAGCGAAGAGGAGAGGAATAGCTCATTCAGTATATGGTGCCAGAAAAACAGAAGAGGAAAAAAAAAAACTATTGGTAAAAGTTGACCACTACCCCATATCCTAGACAAACACAAAAGCCAAATTGACTCTCCAAATGTAAATGTAAAATTATAAAAGTATCATACAGACATACAGAAGAATATCTTCATGGCTTAAAGAACCACAAAATTTGTAACTATAAAAAAAAAGAATGAGTGTGACATCAAAGTAAAAACTTTCTGATCAAGAAAGGACACTGCAGAATAAAAATTATAGGGACTGGGGTTGTGGCTCAGCGTAGAGCGCTTGCCTCTCGAGTGTGAGATCCTGGGTTCAATCCTCAGCACCACATAAAAATAAATAAGCAAAATAAAAATATTGTGTCCATGTATAATTAAAAATATTTTTAAAAAAGAATAAAAATTATAGGCAGGTGAAGGCCTTAAAGCAAATTTAACAAGAAATGATGCCTAAGATACACAAAGCATGTCTCCATATCAATAAGAAACCAGTAACCAACAGAAAAATAATACAAGAAAGGTATTCATTGAAGGGGAAACACAAAAGGTAAAGAAAGAGATGTTCAAACTTTACCTTTAATTAGAGAAAATGCCTATTAAAACAACAAGAGATAGTGCCTGGGGGATGCTGTGCCACTAATAAGGGAAATATGACACACTGTATAGGTTAGTATTCTTTCTCTCTTCTACCCAGCAGAAATCTGGATCATAAAATCTAAGAGTTCTTGTTTGATTCAAAGACTAAAGGGTGGAAATATCAGAACCATGTATCAGGTGGGTCTTTGCTGACCCATTAAATAGACCGCTGATGTCACCAAAATACATGTGTACCCACATACTACACACACACACACACACACACACACAATACTTTATACCTACAGGATTTGTAAAAATTATCAAATCGATATTAGTGAAGGTAATGCATACACTTGCTAGAGCTCTTCAAACAAAACACTACAACTGATTGACTTAGAAATTTACTGTTTTATAGTTTAAAGTCTAGAAGTCTAAAATCATGATGTCAGCAGGGCCATGTTCCCTCTGAAACCTACAGGTGAAGGATCTTTCCTTGCCTCCCCCAACTTTCTGATGGTTTTCTGGCAACCTTTGATATTCCTTTGCTTGTAGATGAACCACCTCAATTCCTCATCTTCACATGACCATTTCACTGGTGTGTGCCTATCTTTGCACCCAAATTCATCCTTTTTATAAGAAGACCAATCATACTGGATTAATGTCCACTCTACTGACTTTATTATAATAACCAGATTATCGTTAAAAAGATTCTATTTCCAAAGAGGTCACATTCTGAAGTACTGAAGGTTAAAACTTTAACACATCTCTTTGGGAGAGCACTGAGCAGTGCAGTATTAGACAGTGATATGTGGCTCATTCTTGGACTGTTGATACCACAAGGGAAAAGGAAAAGGAAAGGAGGATCCTGAAGTCTAATCCTCTTCACAGGGTGGAGTCCTCACAGAGGCTGCCAATGTGCCAGTCCTCAGCTAAGCTTTTTCAAAGCCAACAGGATTGAAGTGACCTTTCCAAGAGCCACATATTTTACATCCAAATGAAATTTGTTGGCTAGATTTATCTCTTCACTGGTTCTAACTATAAACCTTCTATAGTCCACTAACCACAGAAACCATAACTATGACAACCCTTTAGTAATGAAAAAATATGCACTCATTTATTCCAAAGTCATAATTTAATGTTATAAGCCAGGTTTAAAAATATAAAAATATCTCTATATACTAAGAAAATGCGGATGTTAAAAAAATTTTAAATCTATTTCAAAGGTAAATGTGAGCAATCTAAATTGCTAAGTAGATGGTCAAAAAATGTGATAATATGAGACTATATACCAATGAAAGGCCTAAAGCATCTTTAAGTATAATAGGTAGTAGTAGCATATTAAATGTAGCCATTCTTCCTCTCTCAACTCCAAATTCAAGAGAAGCACCTCCCCTGAGCTGATGGTTCCAGGCACAGTGTTGGAACTTGCTTACAGACAGGACTGTCACCCATCAGCAAGAGGGAACTGGTGGGGGCGGAGAAAGACAGAGGAAGGGCCCAGGATAAGACTCAGACCACAGTGGTTTCTAGGGAGATGGGACCCACACTAGAATTTAATACCTAGGGGAATGGCATCATTTTCCATGATCTCCAAGGTGAGAGCAGAGGGGGATATTTCTCCTCTTCACAAAGTTGAAGAGCATAGAGACACTCAGGAGCACAGGAGTTTCCTTCTGTTGTCCCATGATGGGACAAAGACCCATCTGCAGATTCGCTGCCAGCCACATGGGTAGAAACCACCGAGCTTCCACCACACAAGGTAGCCCATAACCTGAGTTGCTAGTAATGAAACAAGGAAAATAACCACATACTTGAGAGGATCCAGCAGTAGAAGAAAGAACAAGAAATGTCTTCCAAACATTTCAATCAGATACTGGAGGACAATGATAACAACTTGAGCAAAACACAAGCACTGCAAGACATACAAGCTAGTATCCAAAGAAAAAAGTCTTTCAAAACCATATCTATCTACAGATAGATAGATACCAAGATTGGAAATATCAAAGAAGTATCAGCCAAAGAGCAAAACAACAAAGAGACAGAAACCATGAAAACCCTTTGGGAAGAACTGACATAAATATAAACAAAAGGAGATGCAAGAAAACATGAGATGACAGGGCCGGGGTTGTGTTGTGGCCTAGCACGTGCGAACCCCTGAGTTCTATCCGCAGCACCACATAAAAATAAATAAATAAAATAAAGGTATTGTGTCAACTTCAACTAAAAAAATACCTTGAAAAAAAGAAAGAAAGAAAACATGAATAAAAGGTCTGTTTTATTAGACAGGAATAAAAATCAGGAAAGTCAGGAAAACCTGACTATTTTCTGATGATGAGAAATATTACAAGAAAACATGTGACAATAGACAGGCAAAATCAATATTGTTAAAATGGCCATACCACCAAGAGCAATATACAGATTTGATGCAATCAGGATACCAATGACATTCTTCACAAAACTAGAAAAAAACGGTCCTAAAATTCATTTGGAAGAATAAAATACCCAGAATAGCCAAAGTGATTCTAAGTCAAAAAAGCAATGCTGGAAGTATCAAAATAGCCAACTTCAGATTACACTGCAGAGCTTTAGTAACAAAACTGCATGGTACTGGCATAAAAACAGACATAGACCAATGTACAAAATAGAAGATATAAAGACAACCCCACATATTTACAGTCATCTGAATCTTGACAAAGGTGACAAAAACAAATGTTGGAGAAAAGACAGTCTTTTTTAACAAATGGTGCTAGGAAAACTGGTTATCCACATGTAGAAGAATTAAACTAGAGTGTTATCTCTCACCCTACACAAAAAATCAACACAAAATGGATCAAAGATCTAGGAAGTAGACTAGAAACTATGCAACCCCTAGAACAAAATGTGGAGTCAACACTCCAGCTTTTAAGCACAGGCAACTAACTCCATAGGACCCCTAAAGCTCAGGAAATGATGCCAAGAGTTAATAAACAGGACAGTATCAAATTAGAAGGCTTCTGCATAGCAAAGGAAACAATTAGGAATGTGAAGAGAGAACCTACAAAGTAGGAGAAAATTTGCCAGCTCCTCTTCTGATATAAGATTAATATTTAGACTATATAAAAAACTCAAAAAACTTACCATTAGAAAACCAAATATCCTAATCAATAAATGGGCAAATGAAGTAAATTGATACTTCTCAAAAAAAGAAATTAAAATAGCCAACAAATACATGAAAAAATGTTCAACATCATTAGCAATTAGAGAAGTGCAAATCACAACAACCCTGAGATTTTTATCTCATACCACTCAGAATGGCCACCATAAAGAATACAAACAACAGCAGAGAGGATGTGGAGAAAAAGTAACCCTTTTACACTACTGGTAGGAATGTTAATTACAACCACTATGGAAATCAGTATGGAGGTTCCTCAAAAGACTAGGAATGGAACCACCATATATGACTCAGCCATACCACCCTTCAGTATTTATTCTAAAGTGTTAAAATCATCATACTATAATAATACATGCATACCCATGTTTATGGCAGAACAATTCACAATAGCCAAATTATGGAACCAGCTAGGGTGTCCATCAACAGATGAACAGATAAAGAAAATGTGGTGTATATATACACAATGGAGTTTTATTCAGACATAAAGAAAAATGAAATTATATCATTTGCAGAAAATTTATGGAACTTGAGACCATTATTTAAGTGAAATAAGCCAAACTCAGAAGTTGTACTTTCTCTCATATGCAGAAGCTGTGGGGTAGCGGGGGAATGAGGCAGGGGATGTGGAGATCTCATTAAAATCAAAGGGAGTTCAGTAGAGGAAAAGAATTAGGGGATATATGAAGGGGACAAAAGGGAGAATGTTGATATCAGTCAAATTACATGTTTTTTATATTTATTTTTTTAGTTGTGGTTGGACACAATACCTTTACTTTATTTATTTATTTTTATGTGGTGCTGAGGATAGAACCCAGGGCCTTGCATGTGTAAGGTGCATGCTCTGCTGCTGAGCCACAATACCAGCCCCAGTCAAATTATATTGTTATAATGTGTGCATGTACAAAAATGTAACAACAAATCCCATCATAATGTACAACAGTAATGTACCAATAAAAATGTGGAAGGAAAAAAAAAGACATTAACTTGTATACTTTTTTTAAAAATAGCCAGTTCTTGGCACAATGTGAAAGGAAGGAAGGAAGGAGAAAGGAAGGAAGGAGGGAGAGAGGAAAGGAAGGAAGAAAGGAAGGAAGGAAGGAAGGAAGGAAGGAGGGAGGGAGGAAAGGAAGGAAGGAAGAAAGGAAGGAAGGAAGGAAGGAAGGAAGGAAGGAAGGAAGGAAGGAAGGAAGGAAGGAAGGAAGGAAGGGAGAGAGGGAGGAAAAATGTAACAAGAATCCAGAAAAGAACAGGTCACAGCAGACTTCCTATCTACAATGTTGGAAGTAAGAAGACAATGGGAAAAACTCTAAACATGTCTTTGTTTTATGTCCCAGTTTCATTACCCAGGATCTTGGTCTATCATTGCACCTTCTCTTCTTCATCTTCTCTCTCAAAATTGATAGATGCATAAAATTATTGCTAAAATATTTCCTTAAGTCTCTTTTTAGCTAACAAAATTTCAGAGTACTTGTCCATTAGCATATATCTAAAAATCATCACCTGAGAGGTGAAAGATTTCTTACCTGGTTACAGAAGTTTGAGATCACAGACTACGCTGATATCTTATGGCCCAGATTTGGATTTCTGGTTTTTAGCAACACTACTTCTTTGTCAAACCTTCCCACCAGTCAGGGAGATGCCATCCCACCATTGCCATCTTCTATTTCTTGAATCCTTATGGGCTCTCTAATCTCGTCCTACATATTAGAAAGAGTGCCCTTCTTTAAAGTCACTTCACATGAATCATACAAGTTGTGGTCCATTTCCTGCTAGAATCCTGATATATATCCCAATTTTTTAAAATTTTTTTTAATGAAGTAATATTCTTTAAAAAAAATTTTCACCTACAATGACTTTTTTGTTTGGGGACTTGGAAATGAACCCACAGGTGTTCTATAAATGAGCTACAGAGCCAGCCCTTTTTATTTTTTGCTTTGAGACAGGGTCTCACCAAATTGCCCCGGCTGGCCTCAAACTTAGGATATTCCTGCCTCAGCCACCCAAGTCACTGGACTACAGGCTGGATTACAGGCATACGCCACCACTCCTGGCAGTGACATGTATTTAACCTAAATGAAATTCCAACTCAGCAATGATTGCCACCCTCATTCAATCCACATATTTTCCATTCTATGTACATCTAAAATATACACCCACAACACACAAAGCATATGACTTCTGCTTAAACGCAATGAACTGCCTACACATTTCTCTTCAGCACCAAAATGACAGCATGGGTATTTAAGGCATTAACCCACAAGGACAAAGAGACAGAAAAGAGAACAGTAGAAGAAACTTTTCTAAGATGCAAATTAGCTGAACAAGTGGCCCTGACTGAACAGAAGGAAGGAAGATTAAACGTCAGGCCCCACAAAGGTATACTACAGAAGCAAAGTACAAGTTCTCCCAGGAAAGACGCGGAGTCTAGCAGCAATGGGTTCTTCAGGTAGGGGAGGAGGGAGGAGGAATGAGGAATGTGGCTAGGTATACAGAACTTAGTAGATAATCCAGAAAGATTGCTAGAAGTTTAAAAGAAAATTTCAACTTAAAATTTGAGTCCAAAGCCAAAAGCGGTGGGGGGGAAGCTCAGGAAGGGGTGGGGGAACAAATAAACTTATAAATATATTTTCATAGAGCCAAGACAGTAATTGTAATCATAATACAACAAAGCACCACGAAAATGAGCACGGTAGACACTAATCATCAACCCAACATTGTCAATCCCTTCTTCATTCGTAATGAAGCTCTGTACTGTTGGAAGCAATGATGTACCCAGCAAAAAACATTTTCCAGACTCCCTTGGAGACAGAGCTAATCAAGAAGAAGTAAGTAGAAATACCTGGGTGGGCTTCTAAGAAAGTTCTTTATGTCACTTGCCTTTAAAGCCTGGACTAGTCCCAAGCCAAGGATGCTTGACACTTCTACATCCCAGAGCATGCCAAACGCTGAGGCACTGGCCACATATAAGCTTGTGTCTCAAAGTGACCCAACCAAACAGCAATTTTTCCCCCAAAGTGCTCAGTCTTACCAAGTAGTTTAACATAGTGCTAGCCATCACAAGTGCAGAGAGGGATGCCATAACTAAACTGAAATAATAAAACCTGAATTTTAAATAACTTGGCAATAATCAAGGAGCCAGAAACTCATCTGGAATTTATTAAGCCAAGTAGATTCATTTCCTTACACAAAAAGGATTACTGTAAATTGTAGTGTGGCTGTCAACCACATTTTTTTTTTTTAAACCAGAACTAAGGCCAAATTTCAAAAGTATCAGCTACTTGGCAAGTTATACCTTTCAGGTCTTACAAGCATTTTCCAATTCTAAAAATGTTTGCAAATTGGCTTAAAAACAGGCAGTTGTATAAACTTAATCCTTTGAATAAAATATATAAAAATGCTTCCTTTCTTCATGGACTATATAAACACTTCTATTTTCTAAAACAGCTCATTAATAAGACATCATAAAATGTCCCTTCATGGAAAGATCTTACAGATACCTCTTCCAAACTGAATACAACAGAAAAGTTACTAATAAGATGACTCAAAGACATAGACCAAAAAACATGAAAAGTAATTTAAATTAAAAAAAAATACACATAAAGAACAAAGACTAGCTGAGACAAAGACATATAAATGTCTGTATAGAAATGTATAAAGCCTTAAAAAACAATTTATTTGAAAAGGGGAAACTTAATACATGGAATCTATATACCCAACTCTCTCATGTGAAACTTCAAATAGATAGCAGTTAAAATAAAGGGAACATGAGTACAAGAATACATGATAATGTTTTCAGCAGTATAGTAAACATGGAATTCTTTTCTTGCAGTGTAAAGTATATAAGGCAAGTCAACTAGCCTAAGGTCTCTTCTTGTAAGTCCAATGGCAATAAAAGAATCTTTAGCAAAGAAGGATCTCTAAGGAGAGGAAGATGGCAGAAGTACCATCAAGAAGGAAAATCCTCTACTCTCAAGGCATATGTCCATTCTGACCTCAAATTCTCATAGATGAAAGGCATTTTTATCACAACTTTAGAAAATATAAGATAAGAACAGTGGTGCACACCTGTAATCCAAGCACCTCAGGAGTCTGAGACAGAAGGATTGCAACTTCAAGGCCAGCCTTAACAATTTAGCAAGACCCTATCTCAAAACAAAATATAAAAGGGCTGGGATGGTGGCTCAGCAGCAGAGTGCTCTCCTAGCACATGTGAGGCTCTGGGTTCGATCCTCAGCACCACATAAAAATAAATAAAATAAAGATTAAAAGGGGGGCTGGGAATGTGGCTCAGTGGTAGAATGCCCCTATGTTCAATCCCCAGGACCACAAAATAATAATAATAACAAAAAAATACAGTACATAATGAAAACCTATACTTATAAATCTAAGGTTAGAATAAACAAAGTTACTTAAATGCCTTATGAGACACACAAATACACTTGAAAAGTAACCATTCTAGGAAAGGGGGAAAAAATTATTTAATGAATTATTTTTTATTTTATCCAGATTCAAGTAGAATAATAAAAATAATGGCACTTACCATCTATTTAGTGCCTACCTGTATTTCACATGCTTTTTTCCCCCCACCTTTACCTTATTACCATCTTGCAATTCCCATTTTATGGCTGTGAGAACTTGGGCTTAGGGATGCTACCTGTCTTATCCATGGTCACATATTTTGCTCTGGGGTCCATGCCAATCTTGCCCCTGTAGTATGCTAGAACTCAGAAAAGAAACAAGGACATATCATACCAAAAGGGTATATTTTCAGTTACAAGGCAACTATGTGGGTCTATATTTAAAAGTTAGAAAGGTTTCATTTCCTTCTTTGTTACATTTGATAAATATGATTTTAGGCTTTTAAAAGTTACTAAACCACAACCATTCACATACACCGATTCTAAATTCTGAAAACAAAATATGTTCACCAAATTGTTCTACATTGCAAATCCTCAGGAAGAGAAGGATATGTTCCCCTGTTTAGGAAAAGAGAAATAATGTCAGAAAAAGATTATAAAGAGACTTCCACATACTCTTCAATGTAACAAGGTCACTTCAATAGAACAGTGTGCTTCAACTTTAATACCTTATGCAGTAAACCATGAAAATTCTTTTAGATCTACTGCCTTGCAATATAATTCCCTTAAATATGAAGGGTTTGTAACTCTAACATATCCAATAAGGTAGTCTGAGGGTAGGGAATGATTTTGTTAACACAAACTAAGATTGTTGGAGAGAATACTGATGTCTTAGCTCTTCCTATCTCTTTTTTCATAAAATACCTGCCCCTAGATCATAACGCTCCACAAGGATTTTCTGAACTTGGTTTGGTTCCTAGCCATACTCCAAAGGTACACTTTCAATAAGTGAGAGATTACTTTCTTGCAAAATTTTATAGTCTTGTTTCCTTTTGCTTTTTCCTTGATCACTTTTTCTAGCCCTGAACATTGCTGATAATCCTCTGCCTTTCTTCTTATCTCCCATGAGGCCAATGCTTCCCTTAGGATCCCTAACAGGTTGCTGGTTTTCTGCCCAGTTTTTGGCCAACAACTCCCCTTCCTTTTCCTGTTCTTTTAACAGAAGGCATTTCCCAAGGCTTAGTCCTTGATCCTCAGTGCAATACGGTCTTGCCCATCCACTGACATTGTGTTCCATGGATTCTGATACCACCTGATGCAGCATTTACACACACACACACACACACACACACACACACACACACACACAGAATTCAAAGTCTTTTTTTTTTTTTTTTTAATTTTTTTTTTTTTTAATATTTATTTTCTAGTTTTCGGCGGACACAACATCTTTGTTGGTATGTGGTGCTGAGGATCGAACCCGGGGCCGCATGCACGCCAGGCGAGCGCGCTACCGCTTGAGCCACATCCCCAGCCAGAATTCAAAGTCTTTATCCACAATTTTGTCTTGTAATTCTGTCTTCAGAACAGCATCTTCCACACTAAGAAGATTCCTAGCACCACTGTCCTGCCAAAAGAACAATCTAATGGCTCCCACTCAGGCTAGTCCCATCCCTACCCAGCTCAAATGTCTTCAGGCATCTGGTCAAGAATTACTTTCCCTAGCACCCCCCAAATGTTTTTCCCACCCTCAAACTTCCTGCATATTTGCATCCAACACATTCACATTCTCCCTATGCTGCCCTGTGACTGTCTCCTGTCAGGATGAGTCCCAGAAAGAACCACGATGGCAAGTGTCCTCCATGCCCTTCCTCACTGCACACACTGTCTCAAAGCCCCTGTCCTATCCCAACATCAAGAAGTTACTTAATAGCACCTACTTCAACTTCTGTGTCAATTTATAATACACCCTATATTAAGTCAAAGTATTTCTATGTTTTGTTGTTGTTGTTTTGTTTTGTTTTGTTTTGTTGTCTTTTGGTACTGGAGAATGAACCCACAGCACAGTACCACTGATCCACATTCTCAGTCCTTTTTATTTTTTGAGAGTCTCACTAAGTTGCTTAGGGCCTTCCTAAATTGCTGAGACTGGCTTTGAACTTCCAATCCCCCTGCCTCAGCCTCCCAAGTTGTTGGAATTACAAGTGTGCACCACCACATCCAGCTTTTTCTATGCTTTTTAATTTAGCTCTAATTATGAAATATGAAAAATATGCAAGACAATGACAGATATATGAGGCAGCTAATAGCACAATAAGTTATACATGGGCCCACTCAGCAGGTAGAATCAAAAGAGGAAGAGAAACACAAGTGGTTGACAGCTTGAGTTTTTCTATCGACAAATCTATGTTCAAATACTGGTTCTACCAGTACCAGCTGTGTGGCATTAGGAAGAAACTTAACTTCTCTAAACCTCTCTCTTCTGTTAATAAATAATAATAATAATAATAATATCAATTTATGTGTAAGCATGGGGAAATAATGAAAAGGTAAGTGAAGAGAAGCCAACTAAATACAAATTCAGCCAAGGAGCATCATCCAGTCCAATTTCCTGTTCCCCACACTTCTGAGCAAGCTACCGAAAGCCTCCACCCTCAGTTTTACATGCTATTAAAGAAAGATTACGAAAAGATAGGTATAAAGTGCAGCACTCTGAAAGATAAGATGGGCCTCTCACGTCTGAGTTGGAAAATAACTTTCTGTTCTCTGATTTTTTATTATTTTCTTTTATTTGTAAAGCTATTTTCTGCTTCTGTCTTGGACGAGTGATAGGTAGGACCCATGCTCAAACTGCAGGACACAAAGTATCAGTGAGTTGTGACTTTCTGAAGTCTCCTGATGGTGCATTGCCCCCAGCACAGGGTACTTGGTTAAGAAGGCTCACCCTCACCTCCAACATTCTTGAATGTTTACCTTAAGATACTTGTTTTCCTGCAGGTAGAACTGACGGAACAAAGTCAATATCTCATGGTTTAAACTTGCTTTATGAAACAACATGCTTGGAACTTGCTCAATCTTGAATTGAATCTGAAGAAAGTGAAGGGGCAAGGGAGCCTAATACAACAAAACCAACTTCTCTTGTTGAGTGAAGCATATCCAGGAAGCAAGTCATGTCACGGGGCTAAAAAGATTTCAAGTACATAAAATAAAGACATTTGTTCATTCATCCGTTTACTTACCCAGTAAATACTTACTGAGTACCTACTAAATGCCTGGCATTCTCCAAGGCCTGAAAACAAACTGTCCTTGCAAATAAGGTACCTGTGTTCAAGTGGGACAAACAACCAAACACATACATACACACACACATACACACACAAATACACACATACATTATGCATGCATATCCTGGATCTATATATCCTGTGAAGGCCCGTAATGCTGAATGTCATCCATATGAGAGTATGGCTTGACAGGGGCTATTTGACAAGGGAAGGATCAGGGTGAGGACACATCCCTTGATCCAATGCCTTAACAAGTGAGGAAAATGTCTTCATGAGAAGAACAGTACACAAAGTCCCTAAAGTAAAAGTCATCTTGGTACACTTGAGGGACAGCAGGAAGCCAGCATGAGAGGACATGGCAGGCAAGATGAAGAGCAGGGGCAGAAACGAGACAGGTGGCAAGGAAGAGGACATGACGGGCCTACACAATGCCGTTTAAATTTTCCAGTTAATGTAATGGAAAAACCACTGCCTGGGGAGATGGCAGAATTAGACATACAATCTCAAAGGCCCTTTCTTAAAGAGGAATCTGGATGCTGTTTTAAAACCAGGAATCCCTCTGAAAGCGGGAGTGGTGATGGTGGATATGGCAAGAAGGGGTCAGACTCTGGAGTTATCTGGAGATATCACCAGTTGGTTTCTTCACACACTAGAAGACTGAATGAGTGGTGTGATTTCTTAAATAAGAACAAAAAATAATAATGACTTTAACACTGGGGGCTGAGCAACTGGTGGGCAAAAGGCAGAGTCTTTTGCTAGGACATGGGAACAGACAGGTAATGGGAGGGAAAGAACTAAGAGTCTTGTTTTGAAAATAGTAAGTGTGATGAGACTGTCTGGCTTATGTGAAAAATCTTGAGTAGCCAATCAGATATACAAGTCCAGAGGTTAGGGACAAGGTCAAGGTCAGTAATATAAATAGGTAAGTCTTCAGCACAGAGAGGAACTATGAAACTATGGACTTGGTAACATCTGCCAGGGTGAGACTATGGCCAGAGGACAGGACCCAGGGGAGGATGAACCCTTGAATGTTCTTGCCTTTACTGATGACAATAATGAAGAGGATCCCACAAAGGACAAGAAATGTTAAGGGGAAATGGAGAAGAGTGCAAAGGACAATGGAAGGGAATGTTTTAAGAGGGAAGTTATGACCAGCCGATGTGTGTCAAGATTTTCTTCAGTCAATAACGTCAATTCCAAATTGATTCCTGCCAAAGAAGCAAAGACAACATGTTTGCTTATTTCCCTTTCACTGGGTGGAAAACAATACTTCAGACTCATGAGAAAAACCATTTCCAGAATCAAAGTTTATAATGAGGTTGGCAATAACACTTCCACTAAGTGTTACGAAACAATGACACAATGAATAGTTCAGGTACTTCTTTCCCACTTCCCACATCTGGATCACATCCCATTCTGGTCAGGAAGGCATAGTCTTCTATCACTGCCTCAGGTTCAATGTTTACAAGTCTAGAACACAAACTAGAATATATCATCAAAAACATGACCTATATCACAAAGCATTATACAATGAGTGTGTACAACTTTGGGTATGTATGAACTACTGGACTGGAGTCCACTTAAGAACCTGACATTTTCATTAATTGTTTTATAGAAAAAAAATAGTTAGGGGCTAGGGTTATAGTTCAATGGTAGAGAGCCTACCTAGCATGCTTGAGGTACTAGGTTCAATTATCAGCACCACATAATATTTTATATATATATATATTTTTTTTTAACTAGTTAGACACAATCTATCTCCCATTCTAACTCAAAGTATAACTCAAGGCCACCATATAAAATTGTTCCTCTTGTGTAATACTTTAAATGGCTTACTGGGCACTAACCAATTCACTTAGATGAATCTGTAATTGCTCAAGAGTATCCATCAGCAATTCTGGAACACGTAACATTTGATTATCATGTACTTTCTCCACACTAGTATCACAAGATAGAACCTGTGCTGTTGAATGGGGTTTGTAACACATAAAACCTTACAGCTTTTATAAGCATGCCTGTAAATCCCAGCAACTCAAAACTGAGGCAGGAGGATCACAAGTTTGAGGCCAGTCTGAGAAACTTAGCAAGACCCTATCTCAAAACGAATATTAAAAAGGGCTGGGGATGTGGCTCAGTGGTTAATCACCCTTGGGTTCAATCACTAGTACCCCCCCACAAAAAAAAAAAAAAACCTTACAGCTTTAGATACAATGAAGGGTGGGAACACAATCTTTTCCAGACTCAGATACCCTTTACCATCACATACTGGCCAGTGTCAGTCTCCAGCAGCTGAGGGGTTAGGAGGACAGGCTGTGGAGTCAAATTGCCTGAATTTGAATTTCCAACCACCACTTGCTAGTTCTAGAATTTCCTCGAGTAAATTATTTCCCCTGGCCCCCCATTACCCACATCTGAGAAAAACATCCTCAGGCAATACTAGTCCTTCATTATAACACTATGTGAGTATAATGCACTGGCCACAGGTCTTACCCATGGTAGAAACTCAAAAATACTAGTTCATTTAATTGTCAGTTATTCACCTTCTCTGGTAAGATTGTCACTGATGGGTAACTTAGGATTCAAGTTAGCTCACTCTGGTATAGGACAGAGTTCTTGATTTATAGAAAGGTCTTCAATGCATTGAGTCAAAATTAGTTATCACCAATTCTTTACCATGAACACAGACAAAATTTTTCCAACCTGTCTTCATGAGACCATCCTCCTCAGGCTTGAAGACAGACATAATGTCTAGCACTGTGAATCATTATCAAATACACTTAAGTAGCCGGGAACTAGAACCAGTCTTTGAGCATGCCATTGGGGATATTTTATAATCTTTGGAAAGGCTATTTACACAGCTGTTGTGATTCACTTCTAGGATTTACTAATGATCATCTCTTAAGAGCAAAGCAGCAGATTGAGTAAATTAAACCTCTGTTTCAAAGTTGTATAGATATGACAGTCATTATCCTTATTAAGAGCTTTGAGTACATCAAACGTGTTTTTAAAGAAACACACCCAATAATTACCTTTGTAAACTAAAGAGTGAGCACAGGTATGCATAATTTATTATTTCCTCAGGCTCCAACACATTTTTGATAGTTTGATAGTCTCCATGGCTCATGGAGATCTGCAGATGACCATTAAATAAGCCAACCTTTTGACTGGACACAAACATGCATTCATTCAACAAGCATTTGAGATCTGTCTGTCAGAAACCAGAGGGTAATGGAATAATATCAACAAAAAACTCAGTTGTACTTGATAACTAGAAGAACAGTTCACCACAAATGCCTCTTCTCCAAACTTAAAAGGGTTGGGCAAATTTATAGATATTGTTGCTTTTTTTTTTTCATAGCTAGCATTCACAAAGCTAGTGATTTTCTATAACTCAAATGCTGTCATGTTCAGGAGCAGGTTTTGTTTGTTTGTTTGTTTGTTTGGTTGGTTGGTTTTGGTATGGGGATTGATCAGGGGCCCTTGACCACTGAGCCATATCCCCAGCCCTCTTTTGTATTTTATTTGGAGACAGGGTCTCACTGAGTTCCTTGGCACCTTGCTTTTGCTGAAGATGGCTTTGACCTTGCAGTCCTCCTGCCTCAGCCTCCCAAGCTGCTGGGATTATAGGCGTGCACCAGCATGCCTGGCAAAAAGCAGTTTTTAAATGGAGGACGTGAAAGGAGCCAGTTAACAAAACAGCGGGCCCTTACTACCCACAGCACTCCTGGCACCCAGAGGAAGAGCTGGAGCTCTGCACAGAAGGATGAGAACCAAAGCAGACTGGATAACCCAGCACACTCCCTGCCACACACACAGGGATTGCTCTCTTAGCTAGGAGAAGCTTCCAGGCTTCCTGGGCTTTACAAATGGCTGAAGAAACACCAAGCTCTGCTTCCTCACAGTGGCCACTTGTGACTTAGTTCGTCTCCTGTGACTTCACTGAAGGAACAGAACCCTCCTTGTCTCCGCTTCACCTTCCTTCTCACTGGAGGAAACTCAATGAGTCATCTGTTACATAAATGTTTAATATCATTAATATTCTGAGAAAAAGTGAAACAACATGCCTCTTTCATGTACTTATTTAGGAGAAAACACAAACGAGAATTTTTAATTCTGGCCAGAATGAGAAAAAAAATTGGTGCTCTCAATTCCTACTCATGGTTGCAAATTGGCTCCAAGTTGCCAGAGGGTAACATATTGATGAGTATGAACAATCATAATTCATTCATTCCCTTGGACACAGGGCGTCCACATCTCCAGCTAGTTCAATGATACTTTTTTATTAAAGGGATAAATTAGCTGTTCCCTTACTTTACGAAAGAAGTCCATTTCTAGCTTTCAAGGCATCAGTACATTGAAAAGATCCATAATGACTGGCATTGTGCTGGATCCCTCCCAGTTCCTCAGGAAATACCTCGACATATCTGCTTATACTTCCTGGAGTCAGGCTGTTCTAGCAACATTGCTGCCCTGGTTCCTATTTGTGTGAATCAGTTCCTTCCCAAGGGGACTTTAGGAACTCCCTTGCCTCCCCTCCCTTTCCTAGATCCTTTCTTATTTGCCAAATAGAGGAGATATATATATATTCTGCTAGAAATCAGAAGAGTGGTTGTTAAATGGAATGGATGGAGATGGATGGGCCTTTCTGGAAGGAAACATTCCTCAATCAATCAATCTCTCTCTCTCTCTCTCTCTCTCTCTCTCTCTCTCTCTCTCTCTCTCTCTCTCTCTCTCTCACACACACACACACACACACATACACACACACACACACACATACACACACACATCTACATCTTGATTGGTGTGCTGGTTCCATGGATAGATATATTTGATGTAACTCTTGCAACTATACACTTAAAGTCTGTGTACTTCATTGCATGTAAACATTTCCTAAGTAAGAATAAACCATTCTGAGCTACTGCTGGAAGTTATGTTGTATACAACCTCAAGATCTCACAGCAAGTTAAAAAGCTGCCATGCCCCTGCCCATTAGACAAATATGTTCAACTCCCTGCAGCCACGTCTCAAATGCTGCCTTCTCAGACTCATCAGGCAGACTCAGACCACCTCCTCAAGACCACCCCTACACACGGAGCAACTCTCATTAGAGCAATTACCTGGAGGTACTGTTGGGTTTATTTCTATGTCTGCTCCTCATGGGATGCGCCTCTCTCTGAAGGTCCAGGTAAGGGGCAATTGAAAGTGCCTGGCACACTGTCAGCAAATAATGGAATTTTTTTTTTTAATTCAAGTCCCCATAAGGGAACCCATCAAGTATAAATCAGAGGTACAGTGATGTGACTGAGGAACTTCACTGGGACAGAAAAGGAAATACTGACTAAACGTCAAATTCCACACTGGCACTCTGATGAAGACATATCTTTATAGAAGGACCCAACCAAATAACTGGAACACACTCTCCATTAGACCCTGATGCAAGTTTCCACTGGGAGAAGAAATGAGTTCTGGCCCTCAAAACCCTAGTTTTAAATTGTGTTAAGGTTATGGCCTTTGACTCAACAAGCATTTGCCAGGCACATGCCAAATATTCAAGCAAAGGATACTATTTGTACCCTAAGCTACTAGTCTCATGGGGGGTGAAGGGAGGGGGAATAGGAAGAATTATACCACCAAGTACAAAAAGAGAGATCTCTGTGAGCAACAGAGGACAGGAAGGAATGGATGAGGGTGGAGGTTTGACTGTCCAGAAAAAGACTTCAAATTGGGTTGATTTTAGCCCAAGTGTGGAAGAATGAGAGGAGTTCCCATGATAAATAGGGAATTAATGAGATATACCATACTCAACAACCTGTTGCAGCACTGGGAGGGGGGGTGCTGCATTCTATGTATGGGCAACAGAAGCAACAATTAGGGGGCACTAACTGCTTTGTAGTCAGCATTTTATTTAACTGCATAACCACTATGAGAGGTTGGGAGAAGAAAACTGAGGACTACAGAATTTAAGTAGCAGACACAGAATGTGAACAGTGATTTCAAAACTGTGTTCTTCATCACTACATTATCTGGCACCTGCACAAGTATGGAGAAAATAATCAAAACTACAGATAGATATATAGGACCAGATTGTAAAGGACCATGATGCTACACTAAGGATTGATAACTTCAAAATCTTTTCACCATACATTCTCCCAGAAGCATCTTTTCACATTAAGATAATTTTGACCCAAAATAAAGTTAAGTATCAAAAAAAGTCTTAAAGTCTTTTCACCAAAAATTTAATAAAGATAAAAATAAAAATGCTTTCATGGCTGCTCAGGAAACAAGGAATTATCAAATTCAGGTTTATATTTTGAATAATTATTTTGAAGAAGTGTTCCATGGTGTAATGGTTAATACTCTGGACTCAAAAAAAAATGGTTTTGGCTTCAAGAACTGGTAAAAGAATTATTTTCTAACACTATGATTCCTCCACACCTTCAAGCTGGGGCTAGAACCCATGCTTATACATGCTATGCAACCATTCTACCATTAAGCTACACTTTCAGGTCCCGTTAGGATTTTATAACAAATTTTTACCAATATAGCATCTTCAAGTTTAATATCTGTTGATTGTGTTAAAAGACAAAATCAAAACAAATCTAGTTTCGCAGACATTAACAAGCTTTATTTGTGTAATAGTCTGGACCAAAAATGGGTTCAGAATGTTCTACCCACCACAGAGGCAGACTACATTTAGCCAAAGAAAACAAGTAACATACAGAAACAGAAGTGAGATGCTGAGGAGCCTGATTGGTTACAGCTGTCTTATTTGAACATGGTTGGAACAGTAGGAAGCTTGTGATTGGCTGAGACTCAGCTATTTGTTACAAGTTTAGGTTACAATTTGTTTATACATCAAGTTAGGTTACAATGCACTGTGTACTGAGAAACTTTTAGGGCAAACTTAATTCAACTTAACAATTAAAGTTACATATAATTACCAAAAATACTTCTAGGAATTTAGTAACATTTTCAAATAAATGTTTTTGCCACTCCATCTACATTTTGAAAAGCTATACTACATATTTGTGACAACTTCATTTAGCCTACAGACAATGAATGCTAATCTGCACTGAGCATTCCTATATCCCTGGAAAACTCTATCACACCAGAGTCTGGCAACCACCAGTAGAAAGGATGCAGTTCATGGAGAAAGAGGGAAACCATTTAGAAGGATTCTAGGGGACCCAGAAAGTACAATGCTTTAAAACCTAAGAATTCATTCACTACATTCCTTAAATTCTTTAGCACCAAAGGCAAACAAAATAAGTCAAAAGAGGGTGATCTACACATCCCTGAAGGTTATAGATTGGGGCAGATGAGGAACCAGACCAATTGGAAGTAAACAGAATTAGGGCTCATATTGTGGTGCCAGACTTGACAATGAACTCAGCTTGGCATCTCTTAGGTTCTTTACAGGATGACAGTGATACTGAAACAGTCAAACCCAGAGATAACAAGAAGGACAGGTGAGCAGGACGGAGGTGAATTAAGCTAGCCTGTTCTGCTCCAGTCGTAAAAATGACTATTGTGTTTAAACTCCAACCTAGATAGCAACATTAACTTACAGACTAGAAACTGGTGATCAACCATACCCAGTTTGGTTTTTTGTTTTGTTTTGTTTTACACAATGCCTTTATTTTATTTATTTATTTACCCTATGTGGTGCTGAGAATTGAACCCAGTGCCTCTCACATGCTAGGCAAGTGCTCTACCACTGAGCCACAACCCCAGCCCCCTATCCAGTTTTTAATCTCATCAGTATTTTGTCTGTTTACTATAAGACTTTTCAATGTCTCAAAACAAAGAGACAAAGGCAACTATTAGGTAGAGAAGATTAAAAGGTGCTGCAGACAAGAACTAAAATTAGAAGAGTCCAGGCTGTATTTTCTACCACTTCATCACCCACTCTTGACCTTGCTAGAATCAAGCTTCCCCTTGGCCTTTCCCCTCAAACCATTACATAACTTGGTTTTAAACCAATGTTTAATCATAAACCAGCCCTGCTACATTATTAATATTCCAAACATCATTTCCAACCAGATAATAATCCAGTATCATTTATGCTGAGTTATCATAAAAGGCAGCATTCCTGCATTTGTTCTGGCTGCAAAATTAGCCCCTGAGCAGCCATACAATTTTGTGTATGTGTGTATTGTATGTGTATGCTTATGTATGAAAATATATATATATATAAACTTAAGAATCTAAGTACAATTTGAAGTCAATAAAAAGAAATCAACAAAACGATAACAATCAACAGAATAACAACCACTAGCTCTGATACCTGATTCTTTTCCCTATCTCCAAGAAATTAATTTTAAGAATTTTAACTCATTACAAAAACAACATACTAGCTCTTTAAGATGACAGGTGGAAGGCAGAGTGTAACGGCCCATGCCTGTAAACCCAGCTACTCAGGAGGCTGAAGCAAGAGGATCTCAATTTCAAGGCCAGACTGGACAACTTATATTATATAAAATAATATACATTTTATTATTATATAATTTAAAAAGGGCTGGGGATGTATGTAGCGCAGGGGTAGAATACTTGCCCAGTATGTGTGAGGTCCTGGGTTTAATCTCCAGCAATAAATAATAATAATAATAATAGTAAAATAAAATAAAATCAGAGTAGAAAAATGGAAATGGCAAGGACATAATGACACGGAATCAGGTCATCATGCAAAGTTTTACAAAGTTATTGGAATCTCTTGACCTTGGGATATTTAAAACTGTAGTTGAAAATACATGCAGTAGATATTATATGTAGCACACATAGTATATATATATTGTGTGTGTACACATACACGCATGCATGTGAATGACCCTCTTATGCTGCAGTATATGCAGAGGAAAGTGACAGGGTTAAATGGAGCAAGAGCCTTTGCAATCAGGAGAAAGATTCACTCTATAATCTTCCTCACTTGCCAAAATACTTTAAAAAATACTTTGGAATCAACATTTCATCTTCAAATTAGGGGTTCTGAAAATTAATAGGTTGTAGCAATGAGAAAGTTATTCATTCTGCCTTTTTTGGCAAGAACAATATTTTTAAAATATGTGCTTTGGTTGTAAAGACATAGCTAACAAGAGAAAAGAAATGTGGACACAAACTGGAGAAATAAAATAACCCTCACAGTTGGCCCATTGCTGTCACTTCAAGTGCCCAAGAATATTCCCAAGAAATATGTGAATATGTAAATTATTCACTACCTTCAACAATCCTTCTATAGTTGTTCAAGTAGCATGAGAAAATAATCACTTAATTTCATTAATTATACCACAAAGATGTGGCAATACCATTAGACAAGACTCAGCCTTCTTCTAATATAGAGCCAAACACAATACAGAGTTACAAAATCATTGCTGATAAATACCTTTGTGTAGGATACAAAAGATGGGAGTGGAAAGATGAGCACATTTCCAAGCTCAATGATTATCTTGAATCACACTATGCTTTCCAGAGGTTTAATATATACAAATTTCTCACAGAACCCCTACATATTATGAGCAAGCAAGGACAAACAAGGAATTCTCAGTTTTCTAAAACCTATATACTAAAAAGAAAAGGGTATGAAATGATCCACATTCACAGATTTCCTAAAGCAGACACAAACTCCACACAGAATATTTCTTCCCTTCATCCTCCTTCCATCCTCAACATTCAAATAGAAAATGCTGAGTTTAATTTGTTTCTGAAAATTATGTGGAACAAACACCACTGATGGAAAATTACAGTTGGATGACTTGACTTTTCAAAGTTTATGAATGAGGGAAGTTACTTCTCTTAACTACATTGCTGGAATTTTTCCACTCTCATTTCAATTCAAAGTTGCAGTGTTTATTCTTCTGCCAACATCCAGTGCCCTCCCCTCACACCTAAAGTCACCTTCAAACCAGTTCAAGGTTTCAGTCCAAAAAGTTACCAAAAGCTGATTTCTTAGACCTAGCCATTGTCTTAGTGGGCAATGCTACTCACGTTTCACATTCCTTTAGTTAGTGTCAGAAATGTGACATTTAAAGTTTATTCTTTCCATTTTTCCTACATATGTGTGTTTCTTTAAGGGAAGATTTTATTTTAAAATACTATTTACTCTGATATCCTTGAATATATTGTTTTTCTCATGAAATAATCTTTAAAGTGAAATGTAATTTTTAAATACCTTGAATAAACGGGCATGTGGTATCAATAACTCCAAAATGACTGCAAAATGCAGCAATTTTCTAACAAGTGCTTGTATCTGATGGACTTGGCTTGAAAGACTTCTTTTGTCCCATTTTAAAAGTCAAATTGGGGTTGGGGGTGTAGTTCTGTGGTGAAGCACAGATAAGTACGGCCCTGGGTTCCATCCCCAGGACCCCCCAAAATCAAACACTTTCATCCAGGAGAATAAGAGCTAAGAGTCGCGGTTACTTCTACAGATACACGTGGCCTGGAGATGATCTCCTTTTCAGCAAGAAAGAATGGAACAGAAAATCCTGTCTACTTGTCTGAGAGGCGCAGCTGGAAAAGCAACATCCCTTCAGTGAATGACCTCACTATATCTTGAGACCTCAGAATATCATCCGCGCGGAAAATACTACGTGCCCCAACTGCACTCCTGGGCTGGATGCTGCCTAGAGAAAGTATCCCTCCAGGTGAGCTTTTTCTCCTCCACTTGCCCTTCCTACACACACACACACACACACACACACACACACACACACACACACACACACACACACTACACTGGCTGTCCAGGTATGCGTCGCGCATCCCTATTCAAGCACCCCCAAAGAAATGTACCAGAGGACCTGGCCCAGCTCAGCGACTGGCGCTCTGGGCTGTGCCTGCAGTGACATCCCCTGCCAGCCAGCCGCAGCCCATGTAGGCTGGTCCTCTGGGATGGGCAGTCCCCAAACCGGGTGGGCGCGCGCCCAGGAGTTCTGGGGACGTCAGCGCTAACCTAAATTAGGCATTAAGAGGCAAGACAGGCAAAACTTAACGAGTCCTCCAAACTGCCACTTCTTCTCTCCAGCTAAGTCACTGGAGGAGGCCAATGCTCCTAAGAGCGGCGGTCGCCGCGCGACGCTGAACAGGAGATGGCAAACTCATTTGCAAAGAAGAGCATTCAAAATCACTCACCTCCACCCATCTCTGAGCCTCCGCGAACGCTACAGAGCAGTCGGCCTCTGCATCCTCCATCCCTTCCAGGGCTAGGGCAAAAGAGGGAGAGACTCAGTGGGTGCGTGGAGTGGCTGGGGTGCCCTCACGTGTCTCGGCCCAGCGTCTGGGAGGGGACGCGAACTGGCGTCCCAGCCTCTGCTCCGGCTGCGAAACTCCCGGTTCTTTGCCCCTTTGTTCGGCTTTGTAGTCTTAAGTTTTCGAAATCTACAAGAACTTGTAGACGTTGATGTCGCAAAACTCCTGAAAGAGACCCAAGTCCAAGGGGACCCGAGCAGGCGCAGGAGCGTCAGGAGCGGACCACAAGCAGCACCAGCCCCGTCCACAGTTTAGACTTCAAAAGTCGCAGCGAAGCCGCCGCCCTCCTCGCAGTGGCCCCGCCCCGCCCCACCCCAACGCCCACCCCCGGGCCAGCCGGGTCGCCGCTTCCGTCCCCCCCACCCCCGCGGCTCCTGGGAGTTCCCGGCCGCGGCCGCCTCTGTGGTCAGACCGTCTGGGCTGGGAGATGCCACCTCCCGCCAAGGGGCCGTGGGGGGGGAGGGACCCTCCGCTCTGGAGCTGGGGGTTCGGACAGCGACTCTGCCCAGAAGGGATGAGCCCACGCGCCCGCATCCTTCCTGCCTCTGCCCGCCTTCCCTCTCCCGGGGCCCCTGAAAGCGGCGCCCTAGGCTCGCAGCCGCAGAGCCAGCTGACATACCAGGAATAGCTGCACACAATTGCACCTTTCCCGGCCAAAAAACTCCCCCGAGGCTTCTGGGACTTGTAGCAGCGGAGCCTGGCCTGGCCATCCTCCCTCACCTGCGGCTGGGGCGGGTGGCGCGCAGCTCCCGCCGAGCCCGCGGCCCCGCCCCCAAGCTCTCCGCCCCTCCAGGCCACCGGGGCCCTCCTGGCGGCAGGTGAGGGTAGTGGCCTTGGCACGCGCAGAGTATTCCCCCAACACCCCACACTCCCGCTCAGGACCTACTCTTCTCAGGCCTGCTTCCAGGTGCGTAAAGGTATAAGGGACCTGCTGCTGGCCATCAAGGGTTCGAGCTAGCAAAAAGCTTTGCATTTCCCCCCTGTGCCGCTCACTCACCCGAATTCAGGCCGTTTGACCACGCTCACAGGTGGAGCGTGAATACTACCATATTTCTTGATGTGGGTACACTCAGGAGGATAGGCAGCCGAGTGACAGATTGTTTAGAATCCTCAGCGACCCTCCTAGGTGCTCAGGTCCAGAAAGTGAAAGGTGCACGGGTTGATTAACCAGGGTCCTTTCCTTACCTGTGGCTAAATCAGATCCAAAAGCCACCAGCTCATCTGTGTAGACTCCCTGGGACCTGGTTCCAAGCTCCAGAAGCCCTATCCAGGCCATCCAGTTGATGTCTTGACCTTTGGAGGAAGATAAAGATTGGTTCCTCTATCCTAAAAAGGAAGCAACCCTTTATTCTTATTGGTTTTCTTCGTTGGGGGTTTACTTTTTGTGATGAAAAACGTCAAAGATAGAGCAGAGGGACTGGTATAATGAATACCTAAAACCTTGCATCTGTATTTAACAAAGGTTTGCGCTCTGCCTTATTCTCTTCATCACCTTTTCTGCAGAAAAGTGTTAAGGTTAGATATCATTTTTCACCCCTAAAAGTTTCGAAATGCATCTTGTCTTTAAAAAGACACTTCATTACCATAATACCAAATTTACACCTAGCTAAAGCTAACAATAATTGCCAAATCATACCCAATCCAGGCTTGAATTTTCCCAACTCATTCCAAAATAAGTTTTACAGCTGACTTACTCAGACCAGGATCCAATCAATGACCATATATTGCATTTGATTTGTTTTGAATGACTGTCTTGTTGAAGAAATTTGTACTATGGCTCCTTTGTGGTGTCTTCAACATTTTTCTCCTTCCTTTTATATTTCCTAACCTCTGGAAGTTAGATCTAAAGCTGGAATTGAACCCATTTACTCTTCTGAATGAAGACCATCTGGATCAGGCGAATGGTTTCTGTTTACTTGGTAGATTTATTTCTGTTCAACTTTTTTTTTTTTTTTTGGTACCATATGTAATCAGCATGTCTGTTTATAAGACTTTATGAGCTTCAGGAATACAGTCATTCCTGCTGAAGTGGAGGCCATTGATTGAACCATCTCTGCATCCTACCTAGACTCTGATTAGGCCAAACCCAAAAAGAAGATGGAATAATAAAAGAACCCAGGAATATATTTCTTCTTTTTCGGCTACCAATATTTGCTAAATATTTAGTGTATACCTTATGTGAAGTGCTAGAAGTTACAAGTGATACAAAAATTTAAAAGTTATGGACACAAGTCCTACACATTTCCATCCCAGTAGAAAGACATTCTACAAACTTCATGAAGCTTAATGTTACTATAGTTAATAAATACATATATTGGGACTATGGTTGTAGCTCAGTTGTAGAACGTTTGCCTAGCATGTGTGAGGCACTGGGTTCAATCCTTAGCACCAAAAACCAAATAAATAAAATAAAAGTATAACACAATTTTTAAAAAGTAAATAAATACATATATTATACTAATTGAAGCATTTTTATGTGACTTGACGTGTAGTCTCAGGGCAGCATCCCAACATGTTAAGTACATAGGCTTGAGAATTGTTATGTCTGAACATGTTATGTCACCAAGTCACCAGAATCTATGAGCTTTAATTTCCTCATCTGAAAAGTGGGGTGATAATAACTATTTCAAATAATTTTTGTGAGATTTAAATGTGATGGCGGATGTAAAGGTCCAGGGTATTGCTTATTGTGGAGGAGGCATTCAGTAAAAGATCATGATTTCCCTTTGGTCTCTTTCTCTAACAGTAGTATATCAAATTTTTCCTAAAAAATAAATATCATTTATTTGTTCAACTACTTAAGTGGAAAGGGCTATAGAAGGTTGTAAATTCTGTTTCAAAATCAATTCAGTCACTTCAATGTTGCAAGTTTGTAACTCAAAAGATTCAAATATAATACTTTGCCTCCTAAAATCAGTCATTAGAGTGTTTTATTCTTCTGGGAAGATTTATATAGATCTATAATGAAAGGCATGTGCATATGGAGTTTGAAATAAGATTCACTATGATAAAACATCAAAAACCAATATTTTCCAAAATAATTTGAGGTACCTTTTCATTTTTAAAGACGTAAAACAATACAGTTGTCATCCAAATTTATTCATCAGAAGACTTGCTGCCCAGCATTGGGGAATGTGATTAGTGGACACCCACAATGGTCAGCCCCTTCAAAGTTGACCTTAACATTAGAAGCATCCTCCCTTAAGGATATGACCCTCCCAGAGCAACTATCCTCTGACAATGAGTGACCTGTGGTATAAAAGCCCAGCCATTCCACCCAGTGACTTGGGCCTTCTCAGTGGTCCTGCAATCTGTTGAAGCTTCTGTTCAGCCTCGTCTTTGCCTGTCTCTGCTTCTTCACTCTTCCCTCACATGGGAGCATCTCTAATTAACATGCATTTCAAACACTATTTGCTTTAGTTTCTGAAATATTCAAACTGTGATGAAATCAAGCATGATTTGTTAAAAATGAGAATCCTAAACAATTAAAACCTCCAACAAGAGATAGTTGTGTAAATTATGGTTCTTTCATTGAGTAAGATACTCTCATTTTTTTTAAATGTAAAAGGATAATCAAGGACAGAGATTTAAAATACATTGGAGGGCTGGGGATGCAGCTCAGTGGTACAGAACTTGCCTAACATGCACAAGACCCTAGGTTTGATCCCCCAGCACTACAATGAGTAAATTAATTTAATATATTGCAAAGAGTCACGCACAATGGCACACAGCTGTAGTCCCACATGTTTGGGAGGCTGGGGCAGGAAGGTCACCTGAGCCCACAAGTTCAAAGCCAGCCTGGTTAACATAGTGAGATCTCTTCTCAAATTAATTAATTAAAATATATTACAAACTATTTAAGACATATATAAGGCACCTTCATTTTGGGATAGTATTTTTTAAATTTATAATTTTTGCCACATAAAACAAATTGGAAATTTTTAATGGTGGCTATTTCTAATTGGAGATTTTTTTTACAAGTGTATACATATTTTCCAAGATTTTTTGCAAATGTGTATATTAGTTTTATAAATAATAAAACTTATATGACACATAAAGATATCTCCAAATTTGACTTTGTATTTCATCTTACAAGTTTAAACTTCCTCCCCGTTCCCTGACATGGTAAATGGCATCATATCTAAAATTTGAGATTCATGCTGGACTTCATCTCTCACCCACATGTCCACTTCATCCCAAGTCCCATCAATTCTATGTCTTAATTATTTCTCCAATTGATGTTATTTTCCATCACCTTTTCTACTTCCTTAGTTCAGGCCATCATTAGTTCTCAGGTAGATTTGAGAAATCATGTGACCTTCCTGATACGTAAATTTTATCATTCCACCAACACTCCCTGCAACACCAATTAACCCTTGCCTATAAGACTCACAGCTTATTCTTAAGACCTGGGATGGATGTCTGCACAGTAAGTGGTGGCCTTCATGATCTGCTTCTGCCCACATCTCTAACCACATCTTGACTGATACTTCTCTTTTTTCAGAAATGTGTTTCTCTCCCTCTCTTTGCCTGGCTTTCACCTGCCTATTCTTCCAGGCTCAATTCAGAATTGTTCAAGAAAACCTTGATAGGGCTGGCTTTGCATCTCAGTGGTAGTGTGCTTGCCTAGCACGTGTGAGGCACTGGGGCTGATCCTCAGCACTGTAGGCAGGTGCCTTTCATTATAGATCTATATAAATCTTCCCAGAAGGATAAAACACTCTGATGACTGATTTTAGGAGGCAAAGTATTATATTTGGGTCTTCTGAGTTACAAACTTGCAACATTGAAGTAACTGAATTGATTTTGAAACAGAATTTACAACCTCAGCACCACATAAAAATAAATAAGTAAAATAAAGGTATTGTGTCCAATTTACAACTAAAATATGTTTTAAAAAAAACAAAACAACAACAACAAGATTGGCAGATATCCTGGGCTAGGTTAAGTATATCTTCTTTATGCAATTCTAGCCCGTTTCCCAAGGTATTTATATTATCTGTTTTCCTCATTGAATCAAGCTCATGGCTTGGTTCCTGTCACTTATATGGTGTTCAGTAACTGTGTATTGATTGGAGTGGGAGGGAGAGAGAAAGAGAGAGGGAATGAATTAAACTCACTGTACAGAGTAAAGCATTGATGGTAGCAAAGTAGTAAACATCATTGACTATTGCAGCTAACAACAATTTCTTTATAACTCAACTTTTCAACAGAAATACAATTGATTAATTTGATGGGATAAATCTTTGTCATGTTGGGACTGTCCTGGCCTCTCCCAACTAGATGCTAATAGTGCCTCCATAGATGTGCAACCAAAACTTTCTCCAGATGTTGCCAAATGTTCCTTGAGAGGCAAAATCACCCCCTATTGAGGGCCATTATTCTACAAGGAGAGATTGGCTTTGTTAGAAAATGCCTTGGTTCAAAGGAAGTGTACTTTAGGCCCAAGTTTCTTGCTACAAATGAACTGGGTAGGGTGGAAAGAAATTAGGATAAATTGGGCCAAAAGGGTTACTCTGTGTTGGAAAGGAGGGTGCTGATTGATGCTTGGGACAAAGATAATAAAGCAGGATGGACCTGGAAGCTAAAGAGAAGTGAAAAAAAGAGACAGGTGCCAAGGCCAATGTCTCGGCTTGGCACCAGAATCACGAGGCACTCACAGCTTTGTAGGTTCAAACAGCAATTCTTTATTCCAGCTCTCACACCACCTCCACGCAGGTCCAGGGGCAAACGCGTTCTCCTGTCTCCCGCACAAACCACCTACTTCACGAGGCTCTCTCCAAATCCCATTTTTATCTCACGAGAACTCAATGGGAACAAGCAGCAGGAACACCCTAATCCCAGCAATAATCTTCAACTTCCAACTTCCTTAAAACCCATTATCTTAAACTGGCAACGCCTTAAACTCAAGGAGCCGGTTACTTCCTCAAACCTGATCAGCTCTAAACCCGGATCTGCCTTGGTCCTTGAGCAAGGTCACCTCATTAAAGCATGCATGCAATGTCCCATCAAATGTCCTCTAAGCAGCATGGGGTACGCTTGGCAAGGAAATTTCGATGCGTCATTCCTACTTGGTAATGGCCCTCAGCAGACAGGTACAGTGTGAATTATTCTAACCAAAGAATTGAATTTTGCACTGTGCTTGGTCATTGTTCAAAATAGTGTCTGTCCTTATGGATTCACAGGTAAGGAACATCTGAATTACATGTATTTTTCTTGTGTTTTTATGATTCCCTAATTAGCAGGAAGAATCACTACTAGAAGGTAGATAAAAAATGTTAAACATAATAATAATTATATTTAGTGCATCTCTATTCCATGTCTACCCCCCAAATAACACTTTCAGAGTTAGTAATGATAGAATTGTCATGTCGTCAGTGCTTACATACTGGTATTCAGACAGGTAAATCCAATTTTGTGTTTGAAAATAGAAACCAAAGAGAAAAAAAAGAAGCCAAAATCTTGCAGATAATGATGAAGAAATGAACATAAGAGGGGAAGTGTGGATGTGCCAGAAAGTAAAAGGAGAAACAAACACACAAGGTGAATTCCACATTGCATCCCTTGAGAAAAGACAGACAAACCTTGAGAAACTTTTCAGAACAGTTTTTGGAAGTGCTTTGTCCAGTGGACAAGTGGACAAGGGAAGGGGTCCTAAATTTGTCTTTGGAAGCTGCTGGATGGTTAACCAAGTAAGGAGAGATGAGATGAATAGGGAGGAGATGAGAAGCCCTCAGTTCTTATCGGCCTTCCCCCTGGATGCACAGACATCTAATTAAGAGATCCACTGACATGGGAACTTTCAAAACACAGGGCCAACCCCGTAATTTAAAGAGCAGTTGGTTATTTTCTTCCGACAGTAAAGATCTTAAGAGGGTTTCTTTTTTCTTTTTTGCTTTTGCAACATGTAAGGAGTTTCCCATCATTAAACTCAAATTATTAACATAAGTGTAAGACCTTCTATTTTCAAGGTCACTCATTCCTCATTGGAGCCAGAATTGTAAAACTACGTTATAATTCTCTAAGTGATAGCAGTGAGATCAAAAGGACTTACCCAAGAATTAGCTTTAAAAGAAACTACCAGGGCTTCTGGGAAAGAGAAGGAAAGAATGTGTGTTTACTAAACTTCTCTTCCTGAAGTCCAGTGAAATGAATAAAGTCTGGATGGTTATTTTTGGTAAGAATAATCAAAGATTAAAAATAGTCAAGTTCAGTTGTCCCTAAAACACATTTATTATTTTCTTTGTGTTTTCCGGTTTGGGTAGAGAATTTCTATGTGATCTCTCCTCGGCTTCATTTAATAAGAGAAATAACTGTATTTTTGACTCAATTTTTTTCTGGTAAAATGACAGGGGAAACACTGAAACTCCATACATATTGTATTATTAATACTTTAGAATTGTAATATCGGTTTTTGTTTACATTCTGAAATTGGACCCAGATAGGAAACTGCCCATCCATTATAGGAAATTTGTAAAAGCTCTGTATTTTTCCAATTATTCTCCCTACCCTGTAACTACTAGGTGCATATCATTAATATTTTAGCTTCAAAAAGAATAGTAACTTCAGTCAACAATAATGTATTGTACATTTAAAAAACTGTTAAGAGAGTAGATCTCATGCTTAACACAATAATTTTTTTTAAATTTTTTTTTAGTTGTTGATAGACCTTTATTTATTTATATGCAGTGCTGACAATCGAACCCAGTGCCTCACATATGCCAGGCAAGTGTGCTACCACTGAGCCCCAGCCCCAGCCCGCACAATAAAATTTTTTAATGAAAAATTTTTGTTTGTATTTTTATTGGTGCATTGTAATATAAGTAATGGTGGGATCTGTTGTTGCACATTCACACATACACAATATAACAATATAATTTGGTCAATATCAATCTCCAGTATTTCCCCTTTCCCTCTCCTTTTCCATCCCCTGATCCCCTTCCTCTATTCTACTGATAACCTTGTATTTTCATGAGATCCCAACCACCACCTCTTTTCCCCTTTTTTCTCTCTCTCACTTCCACATTTAAGAGAAAATATATGACCTTTCTAGTTTGCTTTATTTTGCTTAGCATGATGTTCTCAAGTTTGGTCCATTTTCCTGCAAATGTCATAATTTCATTCTTCTTTATGGCTTTTATGGCTGATTGAAACTCCACTGTGTATGTATACATTTTCTTTACCCATTTACTGGTTCCCAGACACCTAGGCTGGTTCCATAATTTGGCTATTGTGAAGTTCCAAAATAGGTGCTATAAACATGGGTATAAATGTATCACTATTGATGACTTTAATTCTTTGGGATAAATACCAAGAAGTGGAATATTTGGGTCATATAATGGTTCCATTCCTAGTCTTTTGAAGACTCTCCATACTGCTTTCCAGAGGGACTATAATAATTTGCAGTCCCATCAACAATGTATGAGTGTAACTTTCTCCCCAACATCCTCACCAGCATTTATTATTATTTATGTTGTTGATAATTACCATCCTGACAAGAGTAAAATGAAACCTCAGTTTCTATATGCATTTCCCTTATTGCTACAGATGTTGAATATTTTTTCATACATTTTTGACCATTTTCATTTCTTCTTTTTGTATCTGAGCATTTGCTTACTTATTGATTGGGATAGTTGATTTTCTGTTGGTAACTTTTTTGAGTTCTTTATCTATTCTGGATATTAATCCTCTGCCAGAAGAGTAGCTAGTCAAGATTTTCTCCCATTCTGTAGGTTCTCTCTTCATAGTCTTAATTGATTGTAGATGCCACTCCATTTATTAATTCTTGGTATTATTTCTGAGCTTGAAATAGTTGCTACCCATACCTATGTGTTGAAATGCTGATCCAATATTTTTTCTCTAGGAGTTTCATAGTTTCTGGTCTAAGTCCTAAGTTTTTGATGCATTTTCAATTGACTTTTTTTTTTTTTTTTTTTTTTTGGTGGAATTGGGAATTGAACCCAGGGCCTTGTGCATGCAAGGCAAGCACTCTACCAACTGAGCTATATCCCCAGCCCCTCAGTTGACTTTTGTGTAGGTTAAGAGATAAGGATCTAGTTTAATTCTACATATAGATAACCAGTTTTCCAAGCATCATTTATTTAAAAGGTTATCATTTCTCTAATGTGTGATTTTGGCACATTTTGTCACAGATTACATGATTGTATCTGTAGCTATATCTGGCCTAGACCTATGGATTCCACTGTCTATCTGTATGGGTTCGTCTCTATGTTTTCTGTTCTGTTCCATTGGTCTATGTGTGTGTTTTTAATACCAGTACCAAGCAGATTTTGTTACTATATAGTTATAATTTGAAGTCAGGTATTTTGATGCCTCCAGCATTGTTTTTTGGTTTAGAATTGTTTTGGCTATTCCATGTCTTTTCACTCTTCCAAATGAATTTTCAGACTGTTTCTTTCTAGTTATGTAAAGAATGTCATTGGCATTTTGATGGGGATTGCATTGTAGATTTCTTTTGATAATGTGGCCATTTTGACACTATTAATTTTGCCTATCCATGAACATGGGAAGTCTTTCCATCTTCTAATATCTTCTTCAATTTTTTTTCTTCAGCATTCTATAATTTTCATTGTAGAAGTTTCTCATTGTCTTGATTACATTTATTCCTGGTTTGCTTTTGTTTTATGAAACTATTGTGAATACAACTGATTTTGAGATTTCTTTCTCAATAGGTTATTATTGGTATACAGGAAAGCTACTGATTTTTGCATATTGATTTTGTATCCTGTTACTTTGCTGAATTTGCTTATTAGCTCTAGCAGTCTTTTGGAGGAACTATTTGAATCTTCTACATATAGGATCATATCATCTGTGAACAGTGATAATTTGACTTCTGCCATTTCTATTTTTATCTCTTTTATTTCCTTCTCTTGCCTTATTGTTCTGGCTGGAATTTCTAGTATTGTATTGAATAGGAGTGATCAGTGTGAACATCCTTGTCTTTTTCTGGATTTTCAAGGAAATGCTTTCAGTGGTTATCTATTCATGAGATGTTGGTCTCTGAAGTAAACCATCAAAGTCCCCCATAAGTTCTTGGACTAGGAATGTTCTAATCCATGACTACTATAAATGATTTTGGCCCCTATGCACAAAAATAGACCAGTCAGGCCAAACTTGTCTAATTTAATGTTACTGAATTAAAAAAAAAAAAAATCCATGGCACTGAGGCTTTCCCTAACAAAGACATGTATCTATCTATTGCTCTGTTTCTGCTTATATAGACAATTAATTGGGAAGTATTATGGTTTAGATTGATAATAGACAGGTAAGGTATGGTTGGAGGAGGTAAACTACTGGGGATGTGCCTTTGACATGTATATTTTGCCCGTGGTGATCAGAGTTCTCTCCCTCCCCACTGCCCTGCCTCTGGTGGCCATGTCCTGAGCTACTTTTCTGTGCCATGTCTTTTCTGCCTATTTGTGGGCCCAGAGCTATGGAGTCCACTGTCTATGGAATGAGATCTCTGAAACTATGAGGCAAAATAATCTTTGCTCTTATAAGGTCTTTCGGTCACAAAACAAAAAACAAACAAACAGCAACAACAACAACAACAAAAACACCTCAGTAAAACAGGCAACAGGAAGGAAGCTCTGCCTAAAACTTTAATATCGATCAAGACTACACACACAGACACAGCAGATGCTCCATCTTCTGCTGGATCTGTGCATAGATAAATGCCAAGGCCAATGTCTCGGCTTGGCACCAGAATCACGAGGCACTCACAGCTTTGTAGGTTCAAACAGCAATTCTTTATTCCAGCTCTCACACCACCTCCACGCAGGTCCAGGGGCAAACGCGTTCTGCTGTCTCCCGCACAAACCACCTACTCCACGAGGCTCTCTCCAAATCCCATTTTTATCTCACGAGAACTCAATGGGAACAAGCAGCAGGAACACCCTAATCCCAGCAATAATCTTCAACTTCCAACTTCCTTAAAACCCATTATCTTAAACTGGCAACGCCTTAAACTCAAGGAGCCGGTTACTTCCTCAAACCTGATCAGCTCTAAACCCGGATCTGCCTTGGTCCTTGAGCAAGGTCACCTCATTAAAGCATGCATGCAATGTCCCATCAAATGTCCTCTAAGCAGCATGGGGTACGCTTGGCAAGGAAATTTCGATGCGTCATTCCTACTTGGTAATGGCCCTCAGCAGATAAAAGTAACAGTCAAGGCTATATAACTCTATTATTTAAAGAAGTACTATAATGGCCTCCATTTCATTTCTGTAGAAGTAGGTCTCTAGGCATATATAATCCCAAGAACATGAAGAGAAAGACTTGAAATTGTGTTGCATTTATTGTGCACAGGACAATTTCTTTTTTTAAAATATTTATTTTTCTGGTGTAGATGGACACAACACAATGCCTTTATTTTTTATGTGGTGCTGAGGATCAAACCCGGATCCCGCCCCTGCTGGGTGAGAACTCTACCGCTGACCCACAATCCCAGGCCCCAATGTCTTTAATAGGCATGTTGACTTAAAAGAAATATTTCCTTCTCTTAACATGGACTTAGACTGTCCAATCCTTGAAAATTATTATTTTGATCATGGGAAACCTTATGTGAGTGAGAGAGTGTTTTATCTATATCATATTCAGAAAAGATCAAAAGGACTCAGGAAGAAAAAGAAAGGTCAAGTTTACTTCCCACTGGTCCTGAAACATCAACATAGACAGCACTTGTCATGTCAACAATGATCCCATATTGTTTTGCTATAGCTATTCACTGTCATCCCTACAGTCACAACTCACACTCCAGAATATAGGCTCCTGAGTAGATTTGTGTAAGTCTGTCTAACAAGTTTTAGAGAGAAATCAACTCCTGTAGGTAGTGAGTGGAATGTTCTTTTCTCTCTCTCTTTTTTTTTTTGGGGGGGGAGGGGTAGTACGGGGATGGAACTCAGGGGCATTCAACCATGGAATCACATCTCCAGCCCTATTTTGTATTTTATTTAGAGACAGGGTATCACTGAGTTGCTTAGTACCCCACCATTGTTGAGGCTAGCTTTGAACTCCCAACTCTCCTGCCTCAGCCTCCTGAGCTGCTGGGATTACAGCGTGCGCCACTGTGCCCAGTGGAATATTCTTAAACTAAGGTGGACATTGGTCTTATAAAACATTTATGAAAGGTACTCTCTCCAAAAATGAGATCAGGTGGATCTTGATGTATCACATAAAGAATAGGAAGCCATATACCTGTAAATGCCTAATCTTTTTGACTTAGATATATAACTAAAAAAAAATATTTAAAAACATAATTCCTCCACCCTTTTAAATTTAGCATCCAATAAATTTTTCTCTAGCCACTAGGGCTTAATTAATAACATACCTCTTTCGCAAAGAATTTTGCTATAATGGACTAGTCTGTAAAAATTATTTTGTTGTAAGCTAGGTATGTGATCCCAGCTACTTGAGAGGCTGAGGTAGGGGAACCACTTGAGCCCAAGAATTCCAGGCCACCATGGAAATCTAGAGACACCCTATCTCAAAAAAAAAATTGTAGAAATGATAATAAAAAATTTTACATTTTTTAAAAAATTATTCAATCCATTACAAAGCAAAAATAGTTCAAGTTCGAGTTTCTCTAAAATGTAAGTTAAACTTAAAATATACTTAGCATTCTTTTGGGTACATAATTTTTTAGGGGCTGACATTTATCTTCATATTTCACTAATTAGTATGGTGCTTTAGAACTCAGTGAAATACTTTTTGTTGCTCAGATGAGTTGATTCATTTTCAACAAATTTTCACATATTGATTTGTTTTGTTTTCTTTGTGCTGGGATTGAGCCCAGGAGGGGCTTTACCCTGAAGTACATCCCAGCCTTTTAAATTTTTTACTTTGAAACAGGTTCTTGCTAAATTGCTTAGGGACTCCATAAATTGCTGAGGCTGTCCTCAATCTTGCAATCCTCCAGCCTCAGCTTCCCGAGTCATTAGGATTATAGGTGTGCACCACCAGCTTGTCTTTTAAAAAAGGCTTTCCCAGTGATGAATTTTTGCAGGGATATTTTCTATATTTATTGCCTTATCTGTTAAATAGGTCTCATTTCAGGTTAAGGCATTGGTGTAAATCAATGTGGTCCCTGCCTTAAGCGTCCATTTGTGGTTTGATCCCTTGAAAGAAGCTCTAATAAATCTTAATTACAGTAGGAACATTTTAATTATGAAGGTAGTGTTATCAGAAAATTACAAGATTTAGAGAAAGAATGAGAATAAATTTTCAGAGCAAAATCCAGTAGGATCTTAATAATACCAGGCATACAAACACTGACTGTGAGTAGCCTGGTTGACATTTCTGTATTTCATCCTTCCTAAATTGTTAGGAAACCACTTTACAAACTACAGCATGCCTTCTATTATCTAATAATATCTTCTACCACCTAGGCAATTCGACCTCAATTGCAAAGAATGAACAATGATTACCAAATTAATAACAGGGGTTTAAAAATTTGCAATCCTGTGTTTACCAACAATAAAAATGCAGATTGAAGAAGTCTACAAAGTTGACTTGATTTTATTTCAGTTTCAGAATTTACTTCTTGCTCTCCTACTGACCTCTTCCTTTACACTTACATGTGCTCCTCAAGAAAAGCCAAATGGAGACACTTTGCCTTAGTTCTTTCAAAGCAATGATATAGAAGTATGCCAAGGACTGTTATTACCTTCTCTGGTGCCAACACCTTCCTTGAGACACAGCCAACCCACATAGATGCAGACATGGGCACTGAGGAACAGTTTCCAAATTTCTAAAGCTCAGAGCTCTGTTCTCAGAATAAGAAGTCCAACTGAAAGAATGGAAATATTGTATATTCTAATTTTCTTCAAAACAGTTATAATAAAAATTAAAATAGCTTTCCACCATATCTATATTGAATTTATTTGACCTTGTTCTGTCACTCTAGCATAATACTGAAACTCATCAAAATTCAAATACCCATAAATGAAGCATGAATAATAACAATAACTTGAAATGTTGAAATAATTGCTCAAGGTGATTTAAATTCTGTAAACATAGCTATCAAAAAGAAAAATAGCATTCTTGGCCTGAAGGAGTAAAAGATTCAGATAAAAATGTTTTCCTAATAAGCAGTGTGCTTAGGTATAGTATTATTACAGGAAAGAGCAAAATTCCAATCATCCTTGCTAAATTGCATGTCTGCTAACTTCAGCTATTTTGGGATTTTTAAAAGTTAAACCATTTCCAAGTAAGAGAAGAAATATGCACAGTTTCTTTGTGCATGGAAATGAAATGTTATCTATTCATTCCATCTCCTTCTTTAAATTCTCTTAAAAATTAGATAAATCTGGTGTTTCAGGACATAAACTTTGAAACTATTTCCAAAATAGCTTATTGCAGTATTGGGGTAATAGTCATAATAATAGCTGCCATTTGTGAGTACTCGTCATTATGTACTTCATTTATAATATAAAACCTACATGAGAATACTTTTGTTTAAGGGGTTAAACTTTAAACTTTAAAGATTATTCAATCAGAGCCAAGAATAAAACTATGTCATACTCCAAAGTCAGCTCTGTTCAACGTGCAATGACTTTTAGCTAATTGTTACAGATCCTGATAACGATTCTTTTACTGTTAACTTACCTGATCTCCCCCCACTATAGTTTATGCTATATTTTCAGAATCATGCTATCAAACAAGTACTGTGCGAGAACACAGAAAATTCTCTATTATCAAGACCAGATTCTTTTTTTTTTTTTTTTTTTGTACAAGGGATTGAAACCAGGAACACTTTACCACTGAGTTACATTCCCAGTCCTTTGTATTTTTTTTCTTGAGACACTCCTGCTAAATTGCTGAGGCTGGCCTTAAATTTGTCATCCTCCTGCCTCCACCTCTCAAATAAATTGCTGAGATTACAGACATGCACCACTGTACCAGGCTAATGCCAGATTTGTAATGATGAAATTTGCAGCCACTTAGTGAATGTTATAGTTTAAATGTGTCCCGTAAGGTTTCATGTGTTGAAATTTAATCTCCATTGTGAGATGTTATGTTTCAGGGAAACTTAATCTGACTGTAGTGTTTATAGATGGGGCCTTTGTGAAATGATCAGGATTAAAATCCCCCATGACTGGATCCTGCTGGCTTTATAAGAGGGAGAGAGATAGGACAAGATCCATTCTCGAATATACCCTGTTTTTGACATGCCATGCCCTGCATCACCTTGGAATGCTGCCAGCTGGAAGACTGAGAACTCCAGAACTATGAAGCCAAAACAGCCCTGTTTTCATTAAAACTTACCCAGTCCGTGGTTTTATTGGTTTAAAAAAAAAAAAAAACCCAATATATTGGGAAAGAGTTGTAACTGAATGTAGAAAAAATTAAATTTCTCTCTTAAAAAGTTCCATCATCTCCAGAAGTGGTGGTGTATACCTGTAATCCCAGATTTTGGGAGGCTGAGACAGGAGGATTGTAAATTGCCTCAGCAATTTAGCAAGGCCTTCAGCAATTTAATGAGACCCTGTCTCGAATTAAAAAAAGGGACTGAGGATGTAGCTCAGGAGTAACATGCCCCTGGGTTAAATCTTCAGTACCAAAAAACAACAACAACAACAACAAATCCATCTGCTAGGATCTCCAGCAGTCTTAGAATCATTTGAGAACTTGATATAAATGACAATCACAGGTTCCACTTAACTGCTGCATCAGAATTTGCATTTTAATAACTGAGATCTTTCATCTGTTCAATAAAGTTTAAAATGTTCAGCTAGATAATACCTCTACTCTAAGTCTCTCAATGATTCCATTTCTCTTAATTTCTTCTTTCTTTTTTGCAGTACCAGAGATTGAACCCAGGATGTGCTCCACTCAGTTACGTACAATCCTTTTTATTTTTTATTTTGAGACAGTCTTATTAAGTTTCCCAGGGTGGCCTTGAACTTTTGACCCTTCTGTCTCAGCCTCCCAAATCTCTGGGACTACACACGGGTACCACCACTGGGCCTGGCTTAGAAAGGCCCTTTCAAAAAGCCCTCTTTGCTCAAGCAATTAAAGGAGGTTTTCTGTACTCCTAAATCCATAGCTTCTCGGGTTTGCTTCTCAACCCAGAATACAGTAAAATCACCTACCACACATTATCTGGCTGCTATTATATACCAAATACTGTACTATGAAAATAAAATAGTGTGGTCCTAGTCCTTGAATGACTATCACTGAATATGCTCATGGAGATAGTACTGTGAGTTCCTAAATTGCCAGTTCCAATAAACACTTTCATTTATTATCAGATAGGAGACTCTAGCTGTCTACCCTAAGTCAGAGGTTTTGTAAAAATGTAAAACAATGTATTCCTCTTTTTAAAGAAAATAGTTGTTTTTTAAGTAAAAAATAATATTTATATTAATGTGTGTGAATTCATTTTTATTTAAAAAATATTTTTCAAATTTGTTTTAATCTCTAATACTGACAGGTCAAAAGATATCTGGTCTCCCCAGTCATTTTTAATAGTGTAAGGGGCTCCTGAAACCAAAAAAGATAAGAATTGGATTCCATTTTAAAACCAGGTTAAGCCCACCTGTAGTCCCAGATGCTCTCGAAGAGACTGAGTCAGGAGGATCCCTGAAGCACACAAGTTTGAGAAGAGTATGAGAAACACAAGACATCCAGTCAAAACAACAACAACAACAACAAAAATAAAATTACAACAACAAAAACCAGGTTAATTGCTCAACTAACCCCCAATATCCATATTTACATAGGTATCAATTATATAATACTGGAAATAAATGGATAAATTGGCCTAAGCATTCTCTTTCATATTAATTTAGTTTGAGTCACTTTCCCTGGGAATTCCATGTAAAATAAGAAAATAGGAAGATGGCTCTCTATCATGACAAACCAAAAGGCTTCCATAGAATACCTGTAGCAATTGAAGCACATGCTTTAGTTTTGTGAAATGGAAAAAGCAATGCAAAAATTTAAAAAGTAAGTTGAATAGTTGGCTTTTAAGATTTTTTCTATGAGTTTATTTTGCCCACAAGTCATGTATTTTAAAGTTCTTAATACTAGTACTGTTGGACTCTTACCTTGAATATTTTATACATATCTGATTATTAAGCTATACCATAAATGGCTATAAGAGCAAATATCTTCATCATATTAAAGAAATAGTTAAGAGTTTTGCATTTTGTTTATTAAAAAAAATAATGGATTCCTGGGCTGGGATTGTGGCTCAGAGATAGAACACTCTCGCCTAGCATGCATGAAGCACTGGGTTCAATCCTCAGCACCACGTAAAAATAAAATAAAGGTATTATGTCCACCTACAACTAAAAAATAAATTCTTTAAAAAAAAACTGATTCCTCATAAGAAAGCCTCTTTTTAAAAATATTTTTTTAGTTGTAGATGGACACAGAATATCTTTATTTATTTATTTTTATGTGGTGCTGAGGATCAAACCCGGGGGCCTCATATATGTAAGGCAAGCGCTCTACCACTGAGCTACAACCCCAGCCCAAGAAAGCCTTTTTTTTAAAAAAAAATTTTTTTAGTTGTTAATGAACCTTCACTTTATTACTTTATTTGTACGTGGTGCTGAGAATTGAAGCCTGTGCCTCACACATGCTAGGCAAGTGCTCTACCACTCCAGCCCAGAGAAAACATCTTTTAAATTATATCCAGAGCATGATTACTATCTTTTGTCCCAGACCATGAAATACTATGTTTTGTCTTGATGGTTAAAATATATATATATATAGTGTAACATTCACATTAGTTGTGCACATCATTATGGTCAAATGCATATGCTTCTAAGTGGTGGTGGAGCAGGGAGAGTCTCTGGCTTCAGATACTTGGTTCAGGGAGAAAAAAAGAAAGTGCCACTCTTGAAAAAATAATTTCTACTGCCTAACCTTAAAGGAAAATTGAGATGCAATCTTTCTTGTCATCTTTTATCACAGGTAGTTAAATCCTCAGCAAAGTGATACAACTTTTCATCTGGCAGGTTTTTACTACACCCTTAAAGAATAGTCTAAATAAAATGCTTCCAATCTTTCATGGTAAGGGTACAAATAAGGCTCAAGGAATTTGCTTTCATATTGTAGTCACAAAACATGTGTAGGACACAGAGATTTCATCCTTTAGCTCCTAGTGAAAATACTGTTAAGAATGTCAATTATAGGGCTGTGGCTATGGCTCAGCAGTAGCGCACTTGCCTGGCATATGTGAGGCACTGGGTTTGATTCTCAGCACCACGTATAAATAAATAAAGGTCTAACAACACTAAAAAAAAAAAGTTACAAAAAAAAAGTTAAAAAAAGAATGTCAACTATAAACAAAACAAGCAACAATAAATGTTGGTGAGGATGTGGGGGAAAAGGTATATTATTACCCTGTGTGTATATATGATTACACGATCAGTGTGATCCTATATCATATACAACAAGAAGAATGAGAAGTTATACTCTATCTATGTATGAAGTGTCAAAATGCCTTTGACTGTCATGTATTACTAAATTAGAACAAATAAAAATGCTTAGATTGAAAAGAATAGAAATTATCAATAATACAGTAACAATAAATGCTGGCAAGTATGTTAGGGGAAAAGTACACTCATACAATGCTGGTAAGACTGCAAATTGGTGCAACCACTCTGGAAAGTAGCATGGAGATTCCTCAGAAAATTTGGAATACAACCACCATTTGACCCAGCTATTCCACTTCTAGGTTTATACCCAAAGGACTTATTAAAATCAGCATACTACATTGACACAGCCACATCAATGTTCATAGCAGCTCAAATTCACAATAGTGAAGCTATGGATCCAGCCTAGCTGACCTTCAATAGATGAATGGATAAAGAAAATGTATACACAATGGAATATTACTCAGCCATAAAGAGAAATTAAACTATGGCATGTACTGGTAAATGGAAGGTACTGAAGACTATCAGGCTAAGTGAACTAAGCCAATCCCCAAAACCCAAAGGTCAAATGTTCTCTCTGATATGTGGATGCTAACTTACAATAAGGGGGAGGGGAAATAGAAGTACTTTGGATTAGACACAGGGAAATGAAGGAAAGGGAGGGTGAATGGGAATAGGAAAGAATAAATAGGACATTAATTTCCTATGTTCATATATGAATACATGACCAATGTAATTCCACATCATGTACAACCAGATGAATGGGAAGTTGTACTCCATGTATGTATAATATGTCAAAATACACTCTACCGTCATATATAACTAAAAAGAACAAATAAAAACTTTTAAAAGAAAATACTGTTAAACATAACTTATTGTAATACAGCTGTTCACGTTGATAAAAGGCAGTTTTGAATCAACCAGTTAAAATGTGTCACTCAGAGGGATTTCTATTTAATGACTTGAATTATTACTTTAAATAAATCAATTTATGCTCAATACCTTGTAGATTACACATATTCATGATATATTTCTTTTTTAAAAAATATTTATTTTTTATGTGTAGATGGACACAACACAATGCCTTTATTTTTATGTGGTGCTGAGAATCGAACCTGGGTCCCGCCCATGCTAGGCGAGCGCTCTACTGCTAAGCCACAATCCCAGCCCCCTTATGATATATTTCTAAGCAACTTTAATTAATTCACCTTGCAAAACAAATTTTGGAATAGGTTGTGTACATTCAGTGCACCTAAAGTAGGGCTTCTCAACCACCCTGTCAATTACACTGTAAGAATTGCTTAAAACACACAGCCTTTACTGTTTTTATATTTTCTCATAATGGCTGGCTATAGACTCTGTAAATGTTATACTGAGCACTTTCACCTATCAAGTGGGTAGAAGTAATGGTTCAGAATCTCTATACGAAAGAAAGAAGTGAAGAAAAAGACTTATGAGTAAGTTTATTCAAAAGCAGAAACAAGTGAGAATATGCATAAAACAGAGGCAAAGAAGACTGGTCTAACCCACTGGTACCAATGGCACCAAGAAAATAAATGCTTTTCCTAATGTTTCATCTTCCATAGTACAATATTTTATGTACTTAAGAAAGTCAAAATTCAAAATCCAAAGAAATAAAAGAAATGATGAAACATTTCCTATCCCCAAACAGTGTATTTCACAATTGGCTTTTAGTAATAATTTTATTGAAAGAACAGGAACTTCATTTTACAATCTTAGAGAATCTTACAAAAAATTAACTATTATTTATGTATAAAGTCCTCTAAATTAGTGTTAAAAAACTTTTACAATGTGGTTTTACTTTAGTCAAGGATTTAATTAATAGAGAATTTAGACGAGTTATTTTCCTTTTCAAGGTACATTTGAATGTGTGAGTGAGACTATGTACAGCCATCCCACCATATCTGTGGGGGATTGGTTCCAGCTTCCCACCATCTGAAACACCAAAATCTACTCAAGTCCTTATACAACATGGCATGGTATTTGCATATGACCTGCACACATCCTCCTGTATACCTAAAGTCATCTCCAGATTACTTCTAATATCTAATATAATATAAATGCTAAGTAAATAGTTGTTAAACTGTTGTTTAGGAGGAAATGACAAGAAAAAAGTCTTTGTATGGATGCAATTTTTTTTTTTTTTTTTTTTTTGGTGCTGGGGATTGAACTCAGGGCCTTGTGCATGTGAAGGGAAACACTCTACCAACTGAGCGCCTAGAAACCTTTTTTTTTTTTAAATGTTTTTATTAGTCGATAGTTTTTTTTTTGTTGTTGTTGTTGTTGTTGTTTTGGTACTGGGGATTGAACCCTAAAATGCTTAACACTGAGACACATCCCCAGCCCTTTTTATTTTTTAATTTAAGATAGAGTCTTACTCAGTTGCTTAGGGCCTTGCTAAGTTACTGAGGCTGGCCTCTGGCCTCAAACTTTTGATCTTTTTGCCTTAGCCTCCTAAGTCACTAGGATTACAGGTGTGTGACCACATGGCCCAACAAAGGAATCTTAAGCCTGTAGATGCTTCCTATGAAACCTATAGAAATTAGACAAAACCAATGTCTGAAAACATATCATAAATTATATTATTTTCATTAAGCAATCAGGTGTATGTTATATATATCCTGGTGATAAATCTTATCTATAAGCATGTGCTTATATGTCCAAGATGGAATGAAAATAAATTAACATTTATAAGGAATTGTAATTTTCGTTTCAGGTATTCTAAAGTTTGATTCACTTCCATTTTATTATTTTTTAGTTGTATATAAACACAATACCTTTATTTTATTTATTTTTATGTGGTGCTGAGGATAGAACCCAGTGCCCCATCTGTGCTAGGCAAGCACTCTACAACTGAGGTGCAATCCCAGCCCAGAACTTCCATTTTAGTTTCAAGTGAATATGGAAGATATTAGAGGTTATTATGGAGATCATAAAAGCACCTTTCTGTGTTTCAGTAATTAAAAGCAAATCTTTGTTTAGTTAGTTTTCAAAGTCTACCAAACAAAAACATTTAGTTTCAGTTCCTGTTATAATTCCTTTCCCCCAACCTACCATAGTCATTAACAGAATTATACAGAAATGATCCACAACTTCATCAGCCTTAGTGTCTCCACAAGTTTCCATACAAAGTCAACTACAATCTCTTCTATAAGTGCTAAGTTTTAAGAAAGTGACTAAATCAACTATTGCAGGGAGTTGAGCTAAGAAATAAAAAACGTCCTGGACATGAACCTAAGGGACAGGCAAGAGTAATTTTCAAGTTGTGTGTTTCACAAGGGACTGTTAAACAAAATTATGGGAGGCCAATTGTTTGGATTGAACTCCTGCATGAGGCCTCAACAGACCAAACCAAAACAGAATCATTTAAATATAGCATAATCAAACTGAAATGTTAAGGAAGCAGAGAGATCCCAAAACAGATCAGTTTTTCCTAAAAACAAGATTTCAGCAAGATTTCAGTTTACCTGAGTGACTGATAAGGAAGGTCTCTGTTTAGCCTTTTTAAAAAAATAAATAGCCTGACCAGACATGGTAGTGCATGCCTGTAATCCCAGGAATTCAAGAGGCTGAGGCAGGAGTGGGGGATGGAAGCTTCAGCAACTTAGCAAGACACTGTCTCCAAACAACATGACAAAATGTCTGGGATGTAGTAACCCAGTGCCCCTGGGTTCAATCACTGGTACAAAAACAAAACAAAACAACAACAACCCTGAACTAATGTGATGTTGGCCAGGTGTTTTCCATTGTTGTTTCTTTGTTCCCATCTTAACAACCCACTCTTCTGCTATTTATTGTGCAGTTGGAGCTCTCATTCTATCTTATAGCATGGAGGCTGCCCCAATTCATGATTCTCAAGTAAAAAAGTTAAAAATCAATTATAATTAAATTAGTTCTTCTTCTTATTTTTTTAAATGGTAGTACTGAGGTGGGTCTTGAACTAATTTTGAGACAGGGTGTTGCTAAGTTGCCTAAGCTAGCCTGGAACTTGCAATCTTTCTGCATCAGCTTCCTGGGTTTACAGGGGTTTGATACTGCCAGAATTTTGTCTTCTCACAGGACAAAATTCACCCTATAGGGTATATCAAAGAATGCTAGTCCTAAGTGTTGTTCCACAAAATGTGTAGGAAATATTATTCATGATATGTAGAATATTTTTTAAAAGCTAAGGGATTCTACAATCGTCCCCCCCATACCCAATATATTTGTAACTTTAATAAAATTGTTTAATTTTTTTTTAGAGTGAGATAGGAGAGAGAGAAAGAGAAAATTTTTTTTTAATATTTATTTTTTAGTTCTCGGCGGACACAACATCTTTGTTGGTATGTGGTGCTGAGGATCGAACCCGGGCCGCACGCATGCCAGGCGAGCGCGCTACCGCTTGAGCCACATCCCCAGCCCAAATTGTTTAATATTTGACTTCATAATCCTTCTGGCCCACTAATAGTCTGTCTGCAAAGTTAATGTTTCTCATAGTTAACTGAGAAACCATGTAAATTCTGGGTAATGTGCCATTGCTTTAGAATCTATTAAAAAATTATGTAGTAGGAGAAATCCATCAAGGCAACAGGCAGAAAACTGGTCAGATGATATTTACTATATAACATATATATGTATAGAAAATGCAAACAATGTTAACACAAGAGGACACTTAATTATTTTTACTGGCCTGACAAAAGCATAATGCACATATACAGTTTATCAAATTTGTTTGAGGGCTGGGGATGTGGCTCTAGCATGCTCCCCTGACATGTGCGGGGCGCTGGGTTTGATCCTCAGCACCATATAAAAATAAAGATGTTGTGTCCACCAAAAACTAAAAAATAAATATTAAAAAATTCTCTTTAAAAAAAAAATTTTGTCTGAGAATTGTGTGCTTGTGTGTGTGTGTGTGTGGGGGGGATCAAACCGTGTCTCATGCATGCTAGGTAAGCACTTTACCACTGGGCTACATCCTCAGCTCATTAGATAATTTCTTCATTCCTCTGCCACCACTTCACCCAGACCCTTTTCACTAGAATGGTGCTAAGTGTAAATCTCTCCTAAAGCAACCTTCCTTATTATGTCTATTTTTTTCTCACCTAGTGCTTCCTAAACTTTGTTAAAAATTCAGTCTTTGGAGGTAGGGTCTGAAATTCTTCATTTCTAACAAGTTCCCAGGTAATAGTGGTAATTCCATCACTATTACCTGGGAACTTGTTAGAAATGAAGAATTTTGAGCAACAAAGATCTAACTCATTCTACAAGCCATTGCCACTTTATTGTTCCTAAAAGTCACTGCTCACATATTACTGCCTCAAGAATCCACTTTCACTCTGTGAATTATGTATAAACCTCTATACTCAATACTAGTCCAGAATTTCATCTGGACAAACCTGACTTTCCTACTTCTATATTTGTTGTAACCCAGCTCTATTTTTTAGTTGCTATTTTGTTTTTGAGATAAAATATACATATGGCACTGTACGTGTTTTTTAAAATTTTTTTTAGTTGTCAATGGACTTTATTTATTTATATGTTGTTCTGATAATAGAACTCAAGTGCCTCACACATACTAGGCAAGTGCTCTACCACTGAGCCACAATCCCAGTCCAGCACAGTACAGATTTTAAATGTAGAATTCAATCCGTTTTGATAAATGAACATCCAAGTAACCACTATCCCCTCAAAAAATACAAAACCAGTCCCATGTTTTGGCCCAATGCTATAAATACCTTTCCATGAAGACTTCTTTCCTTTCTTCAAAGCACACCCCCACATTCACTCTCATACCCTCATCTAAATGATTATCACTTTTAAGGCCCAAACATCTAATCCGTGTCTCTATTCTTGTGCCCCTCTCTCCCCATATTTTTTTAATATATATTTTTTAGTTGTGGATGGACACAATACTTTTGTTTGTTTTTATGTGGTGTTGAGGATCAAACCTAATGCCTCACACATGCAAGGCCAGCGTTCTACCATTAAGCCGTTACAACCCCAGCCCTCTTTCCCAGTATTTTATCCACAGAGTTGTCAGAGTGATCTTTTAAAATTTTAAGTCAAATCGGGTCACTCTCCTGTTTAAAACCTCCAATGGCTTACTGTCACACTTGCAATAAATTCAAACACCTTTTCCTCCTCTAACTTCATATCCTGCTGCTTTCCTGATTTCTTTCTACACCCTGGTCATATGGAACTTCCTCCTGGTCCTACAATACAGCAAGATTTTCCTACCTTAGAAACTGTGCATGAATTTTTATCCTCCCTATTGTACCCATAACTTTTATGACTGGCTACTTTTTGTCATTCAGTTCTCAACTTCAAAGTCATACCTTCACAGGAGGCTTCCCTGACAAAAAATCTCAAGTATATACTCAGTTACTTTAAAAAAAATCCTACTTTAATTCTCCACAAAGCATCTATCATTGGTATATATGTTCTTTATGTGTTTGTTATTATCTTTTCTCAAACTCTGAGCTATATCCCTAGTATAAACTCTAGCTGGGGATATGGCTCAGTTGGTAGAGTGCTTGCCTTGCATGCACAAGGTCCTAGGTTTGATTCCCAACACCAAAAAAAAAAAAAAAAAAAAAAAGCATAAATTCCATGACTACAGGACTTATTAATAGTGCTCACTGCTATAACTCCTGCATCTAGAACACTGTCCATCTCATTATAAGTAGATCTTCAACAAATGTTTTCTACATAAATATGTGAACATGTATGATATATATTCACACTATGAAGATGGAAATTGTACCTGGTTTTCCAATACATAATCTCTCATGGGATCTAAAAAGGATAAAAAGCTATTGCTAGTAATCAAACAAGATAAATCCTTCACAAGAAGAAAGGGAAGGAAAGAATTACTGTTTTAACTTGTTGCAAAAATAAAACACAGGTTAAATCAAATTTTAATTCACATAAATTTTTAATCAGTCAAGTTAATGAAAATATCAAAATTTCTGAGTTAGTGTATGGCAGCAGAAGTTTAACTTTTGTTGCAAATAATACAGTATTTGGTATTTCCATCATCAACAAGCTATGCTGCAGAAAGAGCAATTGCATTAAATCTTAATTCATCAGGGTCACGTTCCATAAACTTCTTGCAAACTTCTATGGCATCCTATGGGGAAAAAAAAAGTATAACTTTTCAGTTTTTAAATATATGTTTTACTTATGAATGATAAATAAGAATTTCACATTTTTCTGGTACTAATTTTATACTGCAGACTTATTTTTCCAAATGAAAAATACAAAACACCAAAAGATGGAACAGTTGATGGCCCAACTTGCTTAGTACAAAAGTGTAAGATATAGCAAGTATTCGTTCTTAAAATTTTTACCTTTTAACCTGAAAATTACATATCTCACTGATTCTAAGCAACTTGAGAAAAGAGTGAATATATATGATATATATTCATACTATGCAAATGGAAATTATGCCTGGTTTCCCAGTACATAATCTCTCCTGGGATCTAAAAAGGATAAAAAAAGCTATTGCTAGTAATCAAACAAAGGATAAAAAAAGCTATTGCTAGTAATCAAACAAGATAAGTCCTTCACAAGAAAGAAAGGGATTTAAAATCTTAGAGATTTAAAATCTCTAAAATTTGGATCATGATACAACTCATGGTATCTTGAGACTCAAATATAGGATATAGTGAGTGACTCTTTCAATACTATTCTTGTCTTTTTTAAATTTAACAATTGTTCACATAAAGAACACAAGCAACCTCCTTATCTGTTGTAGATTTTAAATACTAATTCAAATTTTTGTTTTTTAGATTTTCTGAAAAGAGCAAGGACAAAGAAACATCCAGATTCAGAGAAAATATTATACAAATAATCTTTAGAGATGTCTTAAAGATGACAGGAATATAATTTATACTCAAAATAGGCCAACATGTTTTATCATTACCTCTAATAAAGTTTCATCACTAGTTTTCCCATGGTTAATAGGAAATGGTTTCCGTCCATCTGTGGAAAATAGACAAAAAGTTGAATGCTTAGCTGTTTTTACAAGATAATGGACTTTACCTCACACTTTCCTTTTCCTGAGACAAGAAAAGTTAAAAGATACATCCTAAAACAAATATTTTAAATGTGTAACCATGAATATTTTTTAACATTAAAGGTTAACAGAATACTCATTCATTCATTTTGCAGTACTGGGTATGGAACCCAGGGCCTCACACAGGCTATGCAAGTATTCTACTAATGATTTAAATCCCTGGTCCTTTTTAAAGTTTTTTATTTTGAGGCAGGGTCTCACCAACTTGTTGGGGGTGGCCTCAAACTTTCAATCCTCCTGCCTTAGCTTCCTGAGTGGCTGGGTTTATAGGTAGGTACCACCATGCCTGACCAAGAATATTCTTAGCACCTTGTTTCCACATTTAAAAGCCTAAATTATTTTTATGAATATAATTTATTATAAATGAATATTGGTTTTAACTTCCTGAAAATTTATAAAATTAGTAATTTTTTGGAAGTTATGAACTCAGTTTTTATCCCCAGAAATATAAAAGATATGTATTTTTGCTTTAAAACTAAGTCAGAAGATCTTAAATAAGACTGTCAAGTTTTTTTCAATGAAGGGAGTTATACTGTCATAGCTTATGTATTTTTACTAACTATGTACCACAAATACAGTAATATAAAGCAACAATTTAAATACCTACAATTATTTTACTGACCACCAAAACAACTAACCAAATTGACAATCATCTTGAATAAGCTGGTATTTTTTTAATATTATGAAAAAAATAAAAAGTCCAGAATCATAAAAATTCTTGTTAACCCAAAGTTAAATGATACTACTTTTTATGCAAATGTATAATCTTAGATGTCTAATTTAATTGGTACTTAATCAAGTTCAATCCACAAAACACAGTACTTTCTTATAATACCATGGTTTCTAAACAATAAAAATTTCTGGATCAGGACTGGGATTGTGGCTTAGTGGTAGAAAGCTTGCCTAGCATGTGTGAGGCACTGGATTCGATCCTCAGCACCACATAAAAATAAATAAATAAAACAAAGGTATTGGGGCTGGGATTGTGGCTCAGTGGTAGAGCGTTCGCCTAGCATGGGCAGGACCCAGGTTCAATTCTCAGCACCACATAAAAAATAAAAAAATAAAAAGGCATTGTGTTGTGTCCATCTACACCTAAAAAATAAATATTAAAAAAAATAGTTTTAAAAAAACAAGGTATTGTATTCATGATTTACAACTAAATATATATGTGTATATTTTGAAAATTTTTGAATCAATATGCACAATGATAGACTTTGATTAACAGATACTACTATTAAAGAAAAACAAGAGTGAAAATGAACAGATATAAATTTCCATGTAAAGTGACATTAATTTAATCATATCATCAGAATACATGCTGTATATTTTTGAACTAAGACATGTAGTTTCAAAATACTAAATAAGTAATATCCTTACATTACAGTGCCTGGGACTTAATTCTTCTTCTTCTTCTTCTTCTTTTTTTCTTAAGTTTTTAAAATTGTAGTTGAACACAATACCTTATTTTATTTACTTTTATGTGGTACTTCACATGTGCTAGACCAGTGCTCTACCACTGAGCCACAACCCCAGCCCTTAATCCTTAAAGTCTGTAAAACCCAAAAGGAAATACTTTCCTCTAAGTAAATATTACGTATGAATGCTTAGTTATCCATATTTCTATAAAACATATTCTCTTTATTAATTGAATTATATATTTCTTAATAATACATCATAGAACAACTCCTTAAAATATCCTTTTCTAGCAAAAGCTTATTCCTCAGTAGCTCATTTATTCTAAAGTTATAAGACTCTATTACATTCTTGATGTGCTACCTTCATTTTATATTATTTTATCTTTTAATTTTTACATAAAAGCAAAAGTATAATAAACATTGTAAGCTACAGGTTTTCCCTCCTTTCTTTTTTTTCTTTTTGATACTGAGGACTAAACTCAGGGGTGTTTTACCACTGAGTTATATCCCCAGACCTTACTTGCAATTCTCCTGCCTCAGCCTCCTAAGTTGCTAGGATTACAAGTGTGAGCCAGTATGCCAGCTGGTTTCCCTTTCTTAACAAAATTTTTTATGTATGTATTTAATTATTTATTTTTCCTGGTTCTCATCACTCATTTCTTCATTCATTAGAACCTACTGAGTGATTTTCTTTCATATGCAGATGTTGTTTAATGTAGAATTACTTTCAAACATTATTATAGACTAAGATTATTAAATAATTGATCTTGAAATGTCAAAAGAATATAAACAAAATGAAAGCATATACTACTTTGTTATAATAACAGTTTAGACCAAAGATTAATTATGATTTTATTATATTTCTAGTCTTGAGGTTATGCTAACAATAACCAATGGTCCAAATCCAGCCCCTTAGCCTATTTTTATACCTTCCTTAAAAGTGGTTTTTACATGTTGAATAAGAAAAAAAAAACAGAAGAAGAAAGAGAAAGAGGAGAAGGAGAAAGTGGTAGAGGAGGAGGAGGAGGAAGAAGAAGAGGAGAAATGATAAAACAATAAACAAAACCTAAAACATTTGTTACCTAGTCCTTTAGAAAAAAATTTGCCAAAACATTAAAATGCAAAAACTGCCATTGTTTGGTTGGAACAATAGCAGTTTTTACATTTTAATGTTTTGGCAAATTTTTTCATAGACCTTGAAACTTCCATTTCCCAACTACTTTGGGTGTAATTTAAGCAAATGCCTATCCTAGAGAAGAACAAATGAGGTTAGAGACCATCAAACCATACAGAGCCTTTTAAGACCAGGAAAATCTGTATATCTTGTACATGGGTCCAGTAACCAAGACCCTGCAACTTTGGTCTAATTGGGTTGTTCCACTTATAGGCTGGATAGGAAAGAAGACAGCAGCCTAGTTCATTAGCAGTGGCTAACCAATTCATTCAGATCTTGTCTTTTGGATAATCTGATCACAAGACCCCAGAGATAGCTGCAGGCAGTAGAACTGTACAAAAGATCTTATAAACACCATAAAACAAATGAGAAAGCCTAGTATAAAATATCCTCAGATATCCAAGATATCCAAGGCTAATCTCAGATATCCAAGGACAGCCATCAATGATGGAGCTCATAAAACTATACAAAAAAATAAAAACTTTGAAAAATACTGCCTATGTGTTAAAATGGAATGTGATATTTTAAAACATAAAAGTTCAGAGAACAGCTAGGTGTGGTGGTGGATGCCTGTAATCCCAGGGACCCTGGAGGCTGAGGCAGGAGGATCACAAGTTTAGTAAGCCTCAGGAACTCTGCAAGACTCTCAGTAATTTAGTGAGCTCCTGTCTCAAAATAAAAACTAAAATTGATTGGGGATGTAGCTCAGTAGTAATAAAGGCTCCTGGGTTCAATCCCCAGTACCATAAATTCAGAGAACAGTGGGCTGAAAGTATAGCCCAGCAGTAGAGTGTATGCCTAGCATGCATGAGGCCCTGCACCAAAAATAGATAATAAATTAATTCATTTAAGTTTTTTAAAAAATCAGAAAACTAAAGAGTTCTTTAAAATTAGAAATGATAAAAGGATTTAGAAATTTGTAACAGATTGGAAGAAAAGTTCCAGAGACCAAAACAAGAGACTATGATATACAGGAAAGAAAAATTAAGGAATTCCAGAAAGACAGAATAATGGAAAAGAGAATCCAATGGAAAAAACAAATAATTCCCACATTGAAGCACAAGAGTTTCTAGATTGAAAAGATCCCCTGAAGCCCAAAATTATTGATATAAACAGACCCAAGCAAGACATATCATCAATAAAGAGAAATACCATGATGATAATGTATACAAGGCATAGAACAGAAAAGAGAGCACTGAGAGAGGTATCGCCAAGAAGGGAAAGTTAATAGAATGCCAGATGTTCCAATTCTAAGTATTGAGAAACTCAGACCAATGAAAAAGAGCCCAGGAGAAACTTAGCATTAAGTACATTAAAATAAATAAATAAAAATTAAAAAGCCAGGCATAGTGGCACCAATAATTCCAGCAACTTGGAAGGCTAAATCAGGAGGATCCCAAGTTTAAGGCCAGCCTGGTGAATTTAGTGAAACCATCTCTCAAAATAAAATATAAAAGGGGTTGGGATGTAGTTCAATAGTCGAGTAATACACACACACACACACACACACACACACACACACACACACACACAGCAAAATAAAACCATTATTAACTGGAGAAATAAAAAGGAAAAAAAGTATGTTTGGCTCAGCTAAGAATAATGTTTCTGTGGTAAAAATAAACAACAACCCTAAGTATCCTGGGAGAAGAGTAAAAAGAAAAGTAATGCATTTTTTTTTGTGTGTGTGTGTGTGTGTAATTGAGAAAGAGAAATTAACTAAAGAGGACAATAAAAGAAAGCTAAATCCTTATCTTCCATTTGGAGAATTCAAAAAATAAAAATTAGGCAACTTCTACCTCCAGCCATTATGGAACTATTGGTGTTAGATAGGGCTCCCACTGGAAATAACTAAAAGCCTAGGCAAAAAGTAAGCCTAGACTTATTTTTAGACAATGGGTAACAAGTTGCCCATAACTATAAGTACATCCTACAATAATACTAGCTTTCTTCTAGGAAACATTTACTGAACACCACTGCAGAAAAGAGACACTCAAACACAGCACAACTATTTCAATGACATAAAGAGAAAGAGAATGGATTTCAAGGAGGCTAAGGCAGCTGAAATTTGCAAATGACCAGAAAGCAAGCTCTGGAGAGCTCTTGATTTCTCTGGGCCAGGCCAGGATTGGTGAGGCAGATGACGGTGGTAAGCAGTGGGACTGGAACTAAGCTTGCGACTGGTGTGGCCAAGAAGTTGTTTACATTAAGGATGAATGGATAAACCAGAAAATACACAAGGGTCATGGGGACAAGATTTTTCAGCTTCAGAAAACAGTCACAAATGTGGAGAAGAACAAAAGAATAAATCTATGGCAATAGATTAGAATTGGAAGTGTTTTAGTGTTTTTTGTTTATTTTGTGATGTTGAGGACTCAAACCCTGGGCCTCATGCATGCTAGGCAAGCACTCCACCATTACTGAGCTACAAATTCAGCAAAGAATGAGAAGTATTAATATAAATGAATAATTGTTAATATGCAGAGGCTAGAAATACATGTAATTGTGTGCATGCATACCCACATTCACATATGCATGTGTTTATATATAGTACATAACCATATTTCTAGCTGTATTCTCTGGGAGAACTTAGAAGTATTGATACCTTAGTAGCAGTGAGCACATCCAGTATGCTAATCTTGGTTCTAATCACTATTTTACATTAAAAAGAACACAGGTTCCTTAGAGAAGAGGCTAAATATAGGACAAACAGAACAGAAAATAAGAGCCTGAAGCATTCTGTTTCAAATGAAAGAAACTACTCAAAGAGTAACAATGACATATCAACAAGATGCAAGACGCAGCTTCTCTTCAAAGGCCAAGTCTGGGATGAATTCAGCATCAAAATATGAAATGTAATATCTTCAAGCCCTTTTTTCTTGCTTTATTTTTTAATGTTTTATTGCTTTATGAAAATGTTTAACCCTAATAACCCTCTAGATGACCTAATACTATATAAAGAAGCAATTGCCCTTAAACTGCACTCTGGCCTACTTTTCTATTTTACAATTAAATATCTTTTCCACATTAAAATACACACACACACACACACACACACACACACACACACATATACACACACACACACACACGGAATGTAATGGGCTGTAACTTTTTAAGTAAAGTGTGAGTTCTGGGGCTGGGGATGTGGCTCAAGTGGTAATGTGCGCTCACCTGGCATACGCAGGGTGCTGGGTTCGATCCTCAGCACCACATAAAAATAAATAAATAAATAAATAAAAATAAATAAAGATGTTGTGTCCACCGAAAACTAAAAAATAAATATTAAAAAAATTCTCTCTTTCTAAAAAAAAAAAAAAAAAAAGTGAGTTCATTCTGATATAGATGAGTGAATGAATGAATGAGAAAAAATGATGTCAGAGAAATGTATTTTTTTTCTTTTTTTTTAATATTTATTTTTTACTTTTAGGTGGATATAATATCTTTACTTCATTTTTATGTGGTGCTGAGAATCGAACCCAGTGCCCCATGCATGCTAAGCAAGCGTGCTACCACTTGAGCCACGTCCCCAGCCCCTGGAGAAATGTATTTTAAAAATCACCTTAGGAAGGAAACAAGAATATAAAGAAAGAGCTTATAGAATGGGAGAAAATCCTGGCTAGCTACTATTTTGACAGAGGATTAATATGCAGAATACCAAAAAAACAAATAACCCAATTAAACAGACACTTTTCAAAAGAATATATACAAATGGCCAACAAATATACACCATTAGTAATTAGGGAAATGGAAATCAAAACTACCCTGAGATTTCATCTCACTCCAATCAAAATGGCCACCATAAAGAATACACACAATAGTGGAGAGGATGTGGAGAAAAGAAACTATTTTACACTACTCATAGGATTTTTATTTTTTTTTTTTTGAGAGAGAGAGAAAGAGAATTTTTTAATATTTATTTTTTTATTTTATGGAGGACACAACATCTTTGTATGTGGTGCTGAGGATTGAACCCGGGCTGCACGCATGCCAGGCAAGCGAGGTACCACTTGAGCCACATCCCCAGCCCATAGGATTATTAATTAGCATAACCCCATGGAAATTGGCATAGAAGTTCCTAAAAATATTAGCAATAAGTCAGATGTGGTGGCACACCTGTAATCCCAGAAGCTGAGGCAGAAGGAACACTAGTTCAAAGCCTCAGCAACTTGGTGAGGCCTAAGCAATTTAGCAAGACCCAGTCTCAAAATTTAAAAAGGGTGTGGCTGTGTTAAGCACCACTGGGTTCAATCCTCAGTACCAAAAAAAGAAAAAAGAATAGGATATGACCCTGCTGCTCACTCCTGTTTAATTCTTAGAGAATTAAAGTCATCATACTATAGCAAAACATGCATATCCATGTTTATAGCAGCATAATTCATAATAGCCAAACTACAGAACAAACCTAGGTGTTCATCAATGGTTGAATGAATAAAGAAAATGTGGTATTTACACATAATGGAGTTTTATTCAGCCATAAAAAGAATGAAATGAAATTATGTCATTTGCAGGAAAATGAATGTAACTTGGAGAACATTATGCTAAGCAAAATAAGCCAAACTCAGAAAGCCAAGAGTTATGTTTTCTCTCATATGTGGCAACTAAAGAGGAAAAAGGAAAAGAAAGGTGGGGATGGATCTCACTGAAGGGAGATCAGTAGAGTAGAAGAAAGAAACCAGGAATAGGGAAAAGACAGGAAAAGGGGAAATACTAGGAAATGAAATTGGCCAAATTGTATTGTTAAGATTGTGTGCATGGGGGCTGGGGATGTGGCTCAAGCGGTGGCGCGCTCGCCTGGCATGCGTGCGGCCCGGGTTCGATCCTCAGCACCACATACCAACAAAGATGTTGTGTCCGCCGAGAACTAAAAAATAAATATTACAATTAAAAAAAAAAAAAAGATTGTGTGCATGTACCAATATGTAACAACAAATCCCACCATTATTTACAACCCATATGTACCAATAAAAATATGGGCAAAACAAGAAAAACAAAAAGTGACAATACATACACAGCAAATGAGAGGTAAGAAAACTAAAGATCACAGTATGCAGAATTACTGAAAAGAACATCCCCTTTTTGTTTCTTTATTTGGATTTTTTTTAACTCAGAAGGTCCTACAAAGAAGCATAAGACTCATAATTATAAGATCATGTACACCAATCATGAAACATATATAAGGAGTTTCTTCCATCTGAATAACTCAGTTAAAATTATGAGTATTTCCTGGCATATGCCCTGAAATAGTCCAAATAACAGTAACATTAAAAGAAAAAAAAAAAAGTTCAGCCATAGGCCAAAACATCAAGTAACTAATTATGGTACTTTGACATAAATCCAAAGGAACCATTACCAGTAACCAGAGACTTGTAAAAATCTTTTTAAAAATCAGATAGCCTACCATAGGGACAGTATAATGGATTGAAAACTAGTAATATTTAGTATATAATAGTATATTTAGTATATAATACAAGTATATTTAGTATATAATACAAATACTAGTATATTTAGTATATAATACAAAACCTGGTCTTGAGGAATATTACACATCTTTCAAAAATAAAGGCAGTTCACCCAGATATTTTCAACAAGTAACTCAATAATTTAATAAGGATGATTTCCAGAAGTTTCCTGTAATGATTACTTTTCTGCTTTGCCAAAATGCAAAGACAGTATGTAAACTTTCTTGAATTATAAGATACTTGAACATCAAAACAATTATTTTTTCTTAAAAAATATTAAAAAGAAAACTGCCATTATGTAAACTCAATTTTATAGGGTAATCATTTAATTTAAGTAAACACAATATATATCAGCAGTCCTGTTTATCATAAATAGAAACTTTCCCATTTACCATTTTGATCCCCAAGATAAATTAAAATAGTTCTTACCTAATTCATAGAGGTGCCCATCTACATGAACTAATGCAATAAAATGAAGATCTACTTTTTCATCTATACTTGGTGCCTGGAATAGGAGGGAAAAATACGTATTATATACATTAGTAGTCAATCACTTCAAGGACATATATACATACACAAATAATACCAAGTGACTGAACATTTACCCAATATAACTCAAGGCTTAATCCTTGATATGATGGACAGAGTGACCATGTTTGTGACAATGTGTTCATCCATCAATAAGGAAAACACAAACTAAAAGCATATTTCTCTTAGTCTCAATTGATCTAAGTCTTGTTTACCTTAGAAGCCCTACTGTCAGCACAATGCCTGGTATATTGTATGTACACAATACATACTTGTTTGAGTAAAATGAATGCATGAATGAATTGTGTAATTTTTAAAATTTAAAAGCCTTGGGTTTTAATATTTCATAAACAACTAAAGCAACACAAGTTAAAATTTAAGACATCAAGAAAGCTAGTTGGGTTGTCATATTAAACAAATTAGAGTAAATAAATGAATGTTAAAAATAAAATAAGACATCTAATACAAAATAAAAAGACTAGGAAACAAAAACAAAAACAAAAGCTAGCTGGTTTCCTTAATGACTTGAATTTAATAATATCATTTTTTGAACAATGTAGAGTAAATAATCATAAAATAAGTATTTGAACTCATTCTAGATTAAAAAGCTTAAAAATGAATAAATGCAGGGAAATAGCCTTGAAGATTAAAAGGGGAGAAGAAAAGAGGATAAGAACAAATTAAGATACAATAAGGAGCTGGGGTTGTGGTTCAGTGGTAAAGTGCTTGCCTAGCAGATGTGAGGCCCTGCGTTCAATCCTCAGCACCAAATACAACTAAAAAATACATTAAGAAAAAAAAGATGCAATGAACTGGGCTAGGGTTGTAGCTCAGTGGTAGAGAAGTTGCCTCACATGTGTGAGGAACTGGGTTTGATCCTCAGCATCACATTAAGAAATCTAACAAATAAAGGTATTAAAAAAGGAATTATAAAATAAGAGAGAAATGAAATTTAAAGAAACGTACAATGAACTGTAGCTAGGACTTTTCTCTTGCTTTTTTTGACTCTTTTTTTTTTTTTTTTTGGTGCTAGTGATTGAACCCAGGGTCTTATGTTTGAGAAACAAGTACTCTACCAACTGGCTATACCCCAGCCCCATTTTTTGGAATCTTAACAATTTGAAATTTAAACTATACCTAGGTTTTTTTTTAATTTACCAAATTTAATTTGCATAAGTAATATTTACATATCTTAGACATTCAAATAACTAATGTAAAATTGATACACTGATTAACTAATACTTTCTATGATATGTACAACTAGTACTAATATATGTTAGCTATACATCAATTTGAAATGAAATACAATCACTGTTAAATACAGGTAGAACAAAAATTTTAGAGATAAAAGTTTTCAAAAGGCATAAATTTTATCTTATATCACCTTAAATGGTTTTAAATAACATAGTAGTATCTTGACTCAAAAAATACGCTTTTTTCATGCTCAATAATTATATATTTTCTATTAATTATAATGTGGAATTTTCTGATGCAGAAAAGGTAGAGATTAAATGTTACTATTTTATTCATTACTGTATTTTATTTTCTAAGATTTATAGAATGCTTCTAAAATATTTGCCAATACAGTGTCTCATCTAATCTCTCAGTGTTCTACTGAGATTATTTCTCTCAAATTATAAATGGAAGAAATTGGCAAATATGGCAAACTAGCTCCTCCTAAATTCATCAAGAACTAAAGAATTACACAGTAGAAATCAAAGTTTTTATCTAGTTTTACTATTGCACCAACATAAGACTCCTCTCTAGTGTGGTCGGGTATTGTGGTTGCTCCTCAAATGCCTGGGAAATGCAACGAAGTTTTGAGATAGTCCATTCTATAGTTAACACATTTTTATTAAGAGTTTTATTACAATGAGACTACAAAAGGTCTCCAGGTATTTTCAATCATCTTGGAAAAAGATCTAATCCTTCTTTAATACAATATGTGTAAAGTCAGTGATAGTGAGTTCCCTTACTTTCCTGGTTAGGGAATAAAAAAAAATTAGTAATCACTTAATCCAATATCTTCATTTCATTCATAAATACAGGAAAATCCAATTTTTCAAGCCCAAACCTAGGCAATCTACAAATTACAAATTCATTTCTGTAAGAAAAATGCTAAAAAGAATTCCTTATTTAACTAGAAAAAAAATCTTCTTTTATTCATTTTAAGATAATTTTACAATGATAGTATAAAGGTTTTAAAATCTTTTAAACTATTGTGTTTTCATAAATTATCTTAACATCTTAAGAATTATTATTACATAGCTTTTGTTTTTCATGTTTTGCCAGTAAATACAACCATGCTAGTGGTAAAGACAGTATACTTGGAGTCAGAGAACTAAATACGTGCCCAAATCCAGGAGCCTTGCTTGGGTTTCTATCCATTTAGAGGTTTAAGAAAGATATAACTGTTAAGTGTGTAATCTGTTAAGTGTGTTATAAATCTTATATAATATTACAATATTAATACAAACATTTTCACAAATATGAGTAGTTATCAAAGTAGTGACTCAAAATTTTGTGACATTGTTCCTTTTCTCCAAAATGAATACTAAAAATATAAAACTCTACAGTGGGTATGAAAAGCCTTCAAACTATTATAAAAGATTAGTAAAGCTCAAAATGTTTAAGCCTCTACAAAATCTAAATCTTCATTTTAAGACTTTTCCTTTAATCAACTTCAATTAATCTAAATTTGCAATTATTCAACTGCTTAAAAATTATTCCACTAAAACCAAGAATAAAAGAAAATCCCAACAAGTCTTCTGTTGAAAAAAAAAAGACCAACATATAACTATACAAAAATCATAAAACAGTGGCTAAAGATTGGATCATTTGCCTATATTTATATAACTTTAAGTTTTTATTTATATAACTTTAAGTTTCCTAGTTTAGAATATAATACTTGTCTTGGTTAAAAAGTGATATAACAAATCAATTAGAAATCAAACACTAAGTATAAATTTCACATTATAAAAATGCAGTTTAAATTTAATGGTATTTAATATATACCAAGCACTGTTCTAAGTGCTTTTATGTTTTATTGACCAATGAATCATCATACAAACCCAATAAGGTAGGTAATATGATTTTATCCATCTTACTCTCAAAAAAACTAAGAGAAGCATTAAGTAAGTGTTCTAGGTTACATTGCTAGTAAATGATGGGATTTAGGATAAAATCCAGGCAATGTGACTTCAAAATCTATGTTCTTAGCCACTATGCTATGAAAATACTTATAAAGCTATAAAGAAATAAAATTAATATGTGCAAAGATGAACATTACATAAAACCATAAAACTGGAAATACCAAATTTTATCACGTGCTCATTTACATTTAGAATGGTTTTAGTACAAAAGAAATTATTCCTATGTAGAATTAAATCAATTGTGCCCCAGTCAGAATTTACAAAATTATGATTTTATTCTATTTATCAAGTTCACCTTGTAATCTCACTGTGTTAAACAACATATAGCATAATACGAAGCAACAAATATCAAATGGATGAATGAATAAAAATGACAAATGAGTACGGTAACCCAATGAATGTAATGAAATAGAGACACCGTTTGTTGATACTCATCACAAATGGAAGGCTATTTGATGATTTTGCTGATAATTGGTGAAAGCAAATGTTTAAGGAAAAGTGTCAAGACTCCACTTTGCAGTTTGAGTACAGCTCTAGAAGGGTAAATAGGGGGAAGAAAGAATCTTTGACGTCATATTTTAATTGTTTTAAGAGCTAAAATACATGCATAAGCTTATACTAGCTTCAAAAGTCATGATGATTTATAGAAATGTCAAGTTTCTTATAAATGTATAGCACACATCAAAGATTTCAGATACTTCATTTTTAGATAGACTCTGCCAAACCACAGTTATTGTCTTTAAAAGTATAGAACATCAGAAAGACAAGAACTGTACTTGCTTAATTCTGCAGTTTATTTCCATTGTCAGAATTATCAGAATTCCATTGTCAATCTCAATATTTAAGATAATTAGGAAGATTACAAGAACAAATGTACTTTTTAATAGTTTGCTAATCTTTTTAGCCTATAAAAGTGAAACCATAAAATTTGCAGGAGGCCTACATTGATACACAGGAGAAAAATCTTCACCTCCTACTTGGAAAAGATCTTCAGAAATTAAATAGGCAGGGAAGATCAGATCAAGATTAAACCAGTACCTGAGCCACCTCAGGGAATAAAACAGCTTAGATGAAATACCCTACACCATGAAGAATTTAGATTAAGGATAGAGTAAGTAAAGTGACCCCAGAGCATGGCAAGAGACTAATGCTGTACTCAGAAACATGAAAAATAAATAAATAAAGCAATAGATGGCAAAGAACTCAGAAGGAACACAGCATTTGTTGACCCAAGTCAACTAAATGAAACCAGAAAGCTGAAGGGTAAGAAAACACACATTCACTTTAACAACTGAGAGGAACTTAAACATTATCACAAATGTCGATCAGAACTCATCAACAGGCAGGAGCCCTTATTTTTGCAGGGTATGGAGTGGAAAGATGAATGTTCACCAAGGCAGTGGTGAAAGTCAAGCTAGACTGCAAAGCACAGAGTTATGCTTGCAATCTTACTTGGGGGGAAAAAGCTAATGGTTGAGTGAACCAAGAGAAAAGCCCTTTGAAGACTGAAGACGTTTAAGGGGGGAAAATAAAAGGACTGCCCTTGCCACTGGAAGAAGAGATGGAAGATTGACTACACTTACAACAGAATGGAGACCCAAAGATGGTAGGCGTAAGAAGGGTCGCCAGCGACGAAGACGGAGAGATGGACTGGTAGCCTTTGCAGGGCCTACATGGTTACGTTTGACCCAGGGCAGGGATGCATGGTGACACAATGATGAGGACTTCGTTCTGCAGTGGCTAGAATGAGGCTGTGATGAGGATGGCGAGGAGGACTACATAATTAAAAAAGAGAATATTTTACTCAGACCACGTTACTGGGTGATCATTTTTTTCTTAAAAGCAACGTATGGTCATACTTGTATTCATATGATCTAGTAACAATCATATAGTAAAGGATCACATATGAATATTGTTTAAAAATGGGTAAAGTGGAAATATATAATCAAGTATCAGGTTATATGCCATAGTTTCTTATATGTACATTTTAAATACTGGCATATCCTCATCTGCTATACAGCACAGATTCATGGAACTGAGTTATTTTAAAGCCACTAAAATGGAATCATTATATTAGATCGTTTTTAAAACTGTAACACACATACACGCACACACAAACACAAACACATAACACATACAAAACATAAAAAGAATAATGGGTAGAAGAAAACTATATGTCAATAGGCATTGGTAAAATTCCTTAGAGGGTAGAAACCAAGGTGGCGGGGGGACTTTAAAATCTAAATAAGAATGAAATAAACTTCTCTAAATATGATGACCTGAACTAACCTCTTATTTAGGCTGACAAGCTACCATGGAAATTATCATGGCCTATTAATCATCTTTTAGTAAACAATACTATCAGTTAAAATATGTATCACTTATTTTATGCCAGGCACCGTTTTAAGCACTTTACACACATCAATTCATTTATTCTCCAATGGCCTGTGACATAGATATGACTATTCCCATTTTACAAATGAGAAATCAGTGTACAAGTAGTCTAAGTGACCCAACCAAGGTCACACTGCTGCAAGTAGTAGGGCTGGGACTAAATCCCAGGATATCAGGTTCTAGATTCAATGATCTTACTCAGTATGACGTACAGACTCTGATCAAGAGAAAGATTTTTAATGCTAATTTATGAGATTAGAGTCTACTGAGCAGAAGAGTGATTCTAATAAAATTAGATGTATGGGGAATAACCTTTTCAAACACTACTTCTACCAAAGCCAAATCTGGCCTGATAGTTTTCCACAAAATGTACATGGATACAAAAACTAATAATAGTGGTAATCCAGATGATCTTACAAATGTCACCTTGAATCAATAACACCACTATATTAAATTAAAAATGATTTAAAGCAATATGATGAAATTATAATCAGTAAAATCATAGTGAGAATAAAAAAGAATAGTCATAAGGCTTTGATAATAAATTTCACTAACCATGGTGTAGTCTGAGTTTGCTCTGAATGACTCTAAAACCTTTTTTAATCTTTTTTTTTTTTTTAGTTGAAGATGGACACATCTTTATTTTTAACGTGATGCTGAGGATTGAACCCAGTGCCTCACACTTGCAAGGCAAATGCTTGACCACTGAACTACAGCTCCAGCCCTCTGCAACTCTTTTTAAGTTGGTACTTTTGATCTACATAAACAATACATTAACCTAAAATAAAACTATCATTTTGATGGGGGTTTTAAAAAGTTTGTGAACAGCTGCTCATAAGAATCAATTAGAAACACATAAATGATCCTATACATGGTTCTATGTTGAAGTAAAGGTACATATAACAAAATGTCTACTCTCACAGACATAGTCTAAGCAGAAATTTGTTATATTCAATCTACATTTAAATAGGAGGAAAAGGGAAAGGGAAGTTAATAAAAGGAAAAAAGAAATGGAGTAGAGAGAGACAGGAAGGTAGAGTTGATGATGAAGAACAGAAAAAAAAAATCTTTCTAAGAATCTGAGGAAGACACATTATTAAAAGAGAATTATAAACTGAAAGAATGTGAATGGCACAGGTAAAATTGGAAAGGTAGCTCTGGCCAAGAATTTAATGTGAGAAAAGGAATGAAAAGAGAAATAGCAGAACATGTTCAGAAGACTAGATTGTCAGGTCTGGATTTCATTTTACTCTTTCAGGCTAGCAAATTGGCTATTACTTTTTCATAGGTGTTAGCAGGACATGAGACTCCTGGATCAGAGAAAAAAAACTTTATAATTCATAGTACAAGGTACATGATCATAAATATGCCTGTGTCAATTCACATGAGCACAATGCAGAGGGCCCAGAGGGATGGCTGCACATGCAGCAGGCTACATGACAGGAGAGGAACATGGAGCTGGGGAAACCCACTGTCATACAGTAAGCAGTAAGCAAACCCACATTTGTCCTGGAAGCGAAGACATCGTCTCTCATAGTTTAATTTGTTTACTACCAACACACTTGTGAAACGTGGTATTTCCAACTTCAAGCAGTGAGGCCTCCTTCTTCTGCCATTTTTTAAGAAAAAGTTTAAAACTTTAAAAAAATAATTTCATACAAAGAGTTACAAAAACAAAATAGTACAGGAAATACTCAGATATGACTTTTTACCACCATGTGCTTTATTACCTACACTTATACTCTCCTCCTCTCTACATAATTTTCCCCTTGAAGCTCAAATTCCTTATATAAAATTTCCACAAAACCTATGCATATCCTCCCATATACTTTAAAACACCTCTAGATTACCTATTATAATACCTAATAAAATGTATATCTAAAGTTTTAAACATATTTTAAGGAATAATAACAAGAAAAATCTTCACACATTCAATGTGTTCAATATTTCAAATAATATTTTCAATACAGGGTTGATTAAATCTACAAATGCAAAATGTATATGGAGGGACAACAAAACTTCAGTATTCCCTATGTCTAAAGAATTCTCTTAGAGTAACTGGAGTGAAGTTATCACTCCAAAGTTTTAATATTGATATAATACTTTCATCTGAGATTCCATTCATATTTTAATTTTGTCAATTAACCTAGCCATGTCCTTTATAGTACTCCTCCACCATACCCTCCACCCCTTTCCCAAGGTCTAATATATAAGCAGATAGAGAATTTACTTGTCATGTTCATTTATATCCTTTAGCCTGGAACATTTCTAACAGCTTTCTTTGTATTTTATGAACTTTTAAATATCCTTCTTTATTTTTTAAAATAAAAATGAAGAGTAAAAAGTCATACTCTGTGACTTTATTTCCATTTCTTGTTCTATTGTATTAGCTAGGACTTCTAGTACCACAATGAATTTCATTGATTTCTTTTATCTTTATTTCTTCTTTCTGCTTTCTTTGGGTTTAATTTGTTCTTTTTTTGCTACTGTAAGGTAAAACTTCAAGTCACTGACTTGAAGTCATTTTTCTTTTCCAAGGATGTAATGATATAGCTTCTCTCTAACCTGTTTTTTCTTTTCTACTATAAGCATTTCTTGCTATGGATTTCTGTCTAATTTGTACTTTAGCCATATCCTAGAAATTCTGACATTTTAAAAATTGTCATTCAATTCAAATTGTTTCCCAATTTCCTTTATGAGTTCCTTTTTGATCTATGAGTTATTCAGAAGAATTTAAATTTTTATATATTTGGAGACTTTCAATTATTTTGGGCATTTCTTTTTTATTCATTTCTTAATCCCATCATTATTAAACAACAACAACAAAAATTCTTTGTACAATTTAAAATTTTTTTGTGATTTATTTCTTGAAACAGAATATGGTCTATTCTGGAGAATATCCCATGTACATAAAAAAAAAATACATTCAGCTGTTGCTGTTTATGTATTCCATAAATATTCAAAGGGTTAAGTTGCCAAGCTACATGACAATGTTGTTCAGGACATCTATGCCCTTACTAGTTTTCTTTGTCTATTGTTCATGAGATGAGTACTGAAATATTCAACTATAAATGGGGATAAATACTATTTCTCCCTTCATTTTTATCAGTTATTTGCCTCATATATGTAGAGATTCTGATTTTAAGCTGCATATACCTACTATGTTATGTGAATATCATGTTTTCTTGGTGAGGTAACATCTTTATCCTTATGTCTTTCTTTATCACTGGTAGTATTCCATGTTCTGAAGTCTACATCACCTAATGTTAATGTGGCCACTCCATTGATTAATATTTGTAATACACATCTTTTCCCGTTCTTTTAACTATTATTATCTTTCTATGCCTTTTATTTAAAGTGACTTTCTAGGGCTACAGATGCAACTCAGTAGTACAACACTTGCCTAGTGTGTGCAAAGTTCTGGGTTCAATCCCTAGTGTTGCTAAATAAATAAATAAATAAAGTGACTTTCTTATAGACAGCATTTGAGTGTTTTGTTACTAAAATGACCATCTGTTTTAACTTGCATGTCTACGTTTTTATCATTTACATTTTATCATTTGCATAGTATTGTTTTCTATGGTTGAATTAAAATCAACATTGTCAGTTCGCTATTTTCTCCATCTGTTCTTTGTTGCTCTTTTTGCCTTTTTAAAAGTCAGTATACCTTCAAGTAATCTTATATCACCTTACATGTAGTATAAAAACCTCATGATAGTATTTGTGCTATTGTCAAAATATTTTTTGTGTGTGAGGGGTGGGCAGGTTACTGAAGATTGAACTACTAAGCCACATTCCCAGCCCTTTGTTTGTATTTTACTTAGAGACAGGGTCTTGCAGAGTTGCTTAGGGCCTCACTTTTGCTAAGACTGGCTTTGAACTCAAGATTCTCTTGCCTCAGCCTCTTGAAACACTGGGATTACAAGCATGCACCACCACTCCTGGCTTATGCTTAAACATTTTTATATGTGCTATAAACCCATAATACATGGTTACATATTTTATAGACAATTTTCTTTTAGAGCAATTAAAAATGAGAATAAAACTTATTTTATATTTACCTTCACTTGTTTTATTTCCAGTACTTTCCAAATCTTTGTATAGATACAAGTTTCTTTCTGGTATTATTCTGCTTCTGCATGAAGAAATTCCTTTATATTTCTTGTATTGCAGGTAATAGATTCTCTTAGTTTTTGCTTGTCTTAAAAAAGTTTCATTTCAGCACTTAAAAAATATTATCCCACTGTCCCAGTTTGCAAATTTCTGAAGAAAAGATTGCTCTAATCCTTATCTTTGTTTCTCTGAATCCAATATATCTCTTTCTTCTGGCTGCCTTGAATGTTTTTTAAAATTATCTTCAGTTTTCAGCAGTGTGAAAACTAAATGTGTTGTGATGTGTTTGTGTGTGTGTGTGTGTGTGTGTGTGTGTGTGTGTGTATGCACGCATATGTATATGTTTGAGGTTAGGGGTATTTATTCTACCTAGTGTGTCTGAGATTCTTGAATACATGGTTGGTTGTACTCAATTATTTACGGAAAAATAGTTGGCCATTGATTCTCCAAATATTTTTTTTCTATACCAAGACGTCACTCCTCTATCCGCTTCCTGTCATCCCTCTCTCTCCTTTTGAGATTCCACTTTCATGTATTAGATCAGTTGAAACTGCCCCACAGTTCTTATATATTCTGTTTTTCTGGGGGTTTTTTTCTTCATTTTTCACTATTTCTTTTTTATTGTCACTCATTCTGGTACCTTCTAGTGATTTATCATCATATTCACTGATTGTTTTCTCGATTTTGTGGCACCTACTGGTGAACTTCTTAAAGGAATTCTTCATCTCTGGTATTATGTTTTTCATTGCTACCATTTCCATTTGATTCTTATTGTTTCCAACTCTGCTGATGTTATATGTTGGTACATAATGTCCACCTTTTCCACATGAGCCTTCAACATAGTTATTTATTTTAAATTCTGTCTGATAGTTCCAACATCTGGATCATATTCAAGTTTGGTTCTGTTGATTGCTTTGTCTCTTGACAGTATGCTTATGTTTTTGTTTTCTTCTTTGTCTTATAATTTTCTGGTTAAAGGTTGGGTAATTGGGTGTTGAGCATTGATACTAATTTATTTAATAAGCCTAAGAATGGGCATGCCTCATCTTCTGCTAGGACTTTAGTATGGAGGACAATTCAATCTATTCAGGAGTTGAATTTCACTGCTGCTATGGTTACCCTTAGCCCAGCACTGGCTTAAAATTTATCTATCATTACCTTGTATTTATGGTGGGATATGGGTTGCTGGATTCTTTTTCAATGCTCTTGTTTCATCAATAGTTTTGGGATATTCCTTAAAGCTAATGCCTCAGAAGAGGTCTTTCTTCATGTTATTGACTTATATCCATACTTTTGATACTTGTCTATGGTGCTTATAGTCTAATGATGGAGATATGGAAGCATTCTTTATTCATCTGGTTCAGCCTCTGTCACAGGCATTTCCTTTGTCCCTGAATATCAAGGACAAAGCTTTCTGAGGGATCCTCTCCAGTGGTAGAAGATATCTCATACAGAGATTTCTAGGAAGTAGATCAATTCCCAGGAAGGACTTTCTGTCCCAGGATCCTTAGGCTTTGTTCTACAGGAGATTAGAATCCAGGCTAGGTATCTTTCCCACAGTGGCTGCTGCTCCTCTCCCTCAGGCCTATACCATAAGTCTCTTTCCTGCCTTTTCCACAGTCTATCTCCATGATAGACTCCACATATCTCATGAGTACCCAGTGAGGTATGTGGAAAATGGGTGTGAGCTCTCCCCATGGGGCTACTTACAGGGATTTTTAAAGTCTTATGATAGCCTGTAGTTGGTCTTTCATAATATGTTCAAATTTCTAGCTATTTTGTTGTTTACAATAGATGATCAGATTCTTCATGCTGCCTTTTTCATTATCCATGTATTTTGTCATCTATCTCAATAAATATAGCTCTAGGTAATTTTTCATGGCATATTACATAGAGGTACTATAAAGACATTATTGCACCAGAAAGACGTTTTTGCATCTTTAGATTGTTTTTGGATTTCTACAATTATAAACAATGCTTCAGTGAAAACATTCACACAAGTATCTTTATATGTTCATCAGTCAATAACTAACAATGAGTGTTTACTATTACCTACCAGAAATTCTAAAATATAGATGCTATAGAGCCTCACAATAATCCTATAAGTAAAAATTACTATCATTTCTAAAGATGAAGATATATTTTTTGACAAAACTCTTATCAGATTATCTATGTGTGATTTTAGCCTTCTTTTTGCTCATCATATTTTCTAGTATAAGCTTATATAACAAAGGAAAGAATGAAATAAGAACAGAAGATAGGTCCAAAAGTACACCCTATAAAGTAAGTTTCATACATCAAGGACTGTGTCTGCATGTGTTTATTTGGCTACATTAAAAATAGGATGGCACATTACTATATCATGCTTGTTTTTTTGTAACTATTAGTGGAATGTTCTTTATCCAAAACGTTTGAGAACATTTCAGACAGATTTCAGAGTTTACTGAACTTGGGAATATCAGCATAGATTTCACCAGCTGAGCATCTTTAATCCATTTCATATTCTGGGTTTTTTGGATTAGGGATGCTCAAGCCTGTACTATGTATAGCTCTTGAACTGTGAAGCTTTTAATCACTTATTGCCACAGTGCCGGCATATTAAGCATTTATTAAATAAATGTTATTAACCATTAGAAACAGTAGGCTAAATTTTTAATCTAATCATACTCATTCCTACCTTCTTCTGCTAAAGGATATATGTACAGTCTGCAACTCTATAATTTCTAAAGATAATTCATAATATAGACTGTCTGTACATCATATACATTTTCAAGTCCAAATAAAGCTTAATTTATATGACAATCCAGAAAAAGATTTCCAAGCAATATCTTTTATTTGGTATAGAATCTTTATATTCTTAGATTTGCTTTTTAGAATAAGAAAGATTAGACACACACCAACTTTTAAATCTTCATAATTTTGGCTGGAATGCAATTTAAACAATTAACCTAATTTAAATTAACCTTGCTTTTAAATATGAAAATTGAAGCCATAGCCTTAATCTTGGACCAAATATTTAATTTTTCAAATTAACTAGAAGTCTTCCATACTTACTAGAAAAGATAAAATATCTACAGTTAAGTCTTTCAGAAAGTTGTCTTTCTTGTACGCTTTCTTATTTTCTATAACTCACTTCTTCACATTTTTGGTTTTAGTAAGGGGTCCAAAATTACTAACAATTACTATTTCATTAAAACTACTAATGGGCTGAGTGAGGTAGGAGGTTCGGTAGTTCGAAGCCAACCTCAGCAAAAGCGAGGCACTCAGCAACTCAGTGAAATCCTGTCTAAATAAAAAATACAAAATAGGGCTGAGGATGTGGTTCAGTGGTCGAGTTCAATTCCTGGTACCAAAACAAACAAAAAAAACTATGAATGGGTTCAATCCTCAGCAACTCCAAAACAAACTTTGAAAGTACTAATGACACAGTATTTTCCAGGACTTTAACACTGAACTGTGTGCCCTCAGCTGACTGTATGGGTATTGTAAAAGCAAAATGTGATTTCACATACATCACTTTACATGTAATATATAGGCATACCTCAAAGACATTGTGGTTTTAGTTCCCGATTACTGCAATAAAATGAATACTGCAATAAAGCAAATAGCATGAATTTTTCTCCAGTACATGTAGAAGTTATGTTTATACTATAGTATATTAAGGTATACAACAGCATTATGCTTAAAAACACAATGTAAATATTACTTTAAAAATAAGTTATTGCTCGGATTGAGGATGTGGCTCGATGATAGAGTGCTCATCTAACATGTGTGAGGCCCTGGGTTTGATACTCAATACCACACATAAATAAAATAAAGGTATTGTGCCTACCTACAACTAAAACAAAAATTTAATAATAATTTATTGCTAAAAATGCTAATAATCATCTAAATTGTTGAAAAAATGGTGCTGTTAGACTTGTTTGAGGCAATGTTACCACAAACCTTCAATTTGTAAAAAACACAATATATGCAAAGAGCAATAAAACAAGGTAGCCTGTAAACATCTCTCTCTCCATTATAATTCCAAGAAAATCTAGAACTGGCTTTTTGGAAACAAGAAACAAGAATAAAATAACTGAAAGAATAAAATCCAATTCCTTTATTTTTTAAGAATTTTAGTTACTTTTATTTTATTTTTTTAAAATATTGTTAGTTGTAGATGGACACAATATTTTATTTACTTATTTTTTATCCAGTGCCCCTCACGTGCTAGGCAAGCGCTCTACCACTGGGTCACAACACCAGCCCAAATTTCACTTTCTTATTACACTATCATTAGAAATCATAGGTACCAGAGCTGGGGATGTGGCTCAAGTGGTAGTGCGCTCACCTGGCATGCGTAAGGCCCAGGTTCGATCCTCAGCACCACATACAAAAACAAAGATGTTGTGTCCACCAATAACTAAAAAAAATAAATATTAAAATTCTCTAAGAAATCATAGGTACTTTTATTGACCTATTGACAAAATTCGCACTTGATCATGACAATTTAACAGTTATTTCCTGAATATGGTGTCCTTTCAGACTTCAGAAATATCACTGAGTCTGAAAAATAAACTCCAGAAAGGAAAACAATGGACAATGTTTCTAGGGCTGCCAAATTCTACAAAAATATTATAAATATGCACGTACATATATGTAAGGACACTTATGAGCACATGCATGAGAATATGTACGTACATATAAAACTTTAAAAATTTAAAATCAAAATTATAAATTAATTCTAAATATATTTCTGTAGGTTTTTTATTTAATTTCAGTACAATATACTGAATTAGAGTAAATTCAAAGTTTATGTTTAAAACAGAAAAGTGAAACCAAATCCATGCAAAAGATGCAAACTATTCCATGTTCAGCTGGCAGTCAAACATGAGTTGGATATCAAAGTACACAAAATACCACTACATATTTCATGGAAAATCTAGAAAATGGCAAGTCTCTTCATTTTGCTTACCTAATAAGTCAAGATGCCCACAGATTTCAAGATATTCTCACTTTGGTTTATAATTCCCCATGTTAAAAGTCTATTAATATAATGACTTATATCTACATGTTATATCAAATTCAAACTTACTATTGTTAAGTCATCTAAATTAAATCCCCAAAATTATTTCGTTACAATTTGAGAGCACCCCCAAATCATGTTCTCATTTATTAAAAATGCAAAAATCTTAAATTCTAATAATATTATTCTCTATTACGGAAAATTCTGGTTTAAAACAAAACAGAAAAACCTCACCATCCCCAAACACAACCTCAACTTCTATTTTTATCATTGAAGGCATTTTTAAATAGAAGAATAACATCTAATCAGATCTGGTTGGTAAACTGGTAAATTCAGTCTAAGAATTTTCTTTTAAAATAATTAACAGTTTAGTATCTCCATTTCTAAACTGAGAATGGGAAAAAAGAAACAGAAAGAAGTAGAGGAAGAAAACAGAACAAGGGCAAAATATCTGTTGAGGGAATGAGATGCAAAGAAATAATAACAAAAAAAGAAGAGAAATACAAGTCAAAATGTAAGGATCTAGTACAAAAGTTCTAGAGAATTTCTGTTTTAAAAATGAAACAAAATGGGGTATAGAGAGTAAAGGAAAACAAAACAAAACAAAAAATGACCAGAAAGTTATTTTCAAACTTCTTGACAAAACTAGACTTACATAGCTTAAACAGCAAGATACATTTCATCAGAGTTCCATTTACTGTTTCCATTTGACTCTCCAAGATAATCAAGAACTTAAATTTTATATTTTATAAGAACTAAGTTCTTCCTAATTGCTTGAGTCTTTCAAAGTGAAAGTAGAAATAAATCCCTAAAAAAGGGATATAACTATGTGAGTCCTTTAATTTACGTGTATGCAAATCATTTTTGGCTTATTGAAATAATTTCTGCTGTTTTTTAATGCCAACATAATAAACTAAAAATTACCCTTCAGAGTAAACTGAAGCCATACAAACTATAGTTACACAGCCAATGAAGATGAAACTCCATTTTCGACAACTCTAAAAGGATTTTTCTGAAATTCTCTCTCTCTCTCTCTCTCTCTCTCTCACACACACACACACACACACACACACACACACACACACACACACACGCTTGTCCTGCTTCCATAGATTCCATATCTGGGGATTCAAATAACTAACAATCAAAAAAATATTTTTCAAAAAAATTAAATCTGTACTGAATATATACGGACTTTTTTTTTCTTGTTAAATGAGCTTCATGCAAATACTAAGCCACTTTACACAAAGGACTTGTATAAAATGAGTGCCTCAGTAAAAGTTAAATAACCTTTATAAAGGGATTTAGTATCTATGTAGGTCCGTCAACCAGCCCCCACCCTAAAAGGATTCTGAGGGACAACTGTCATGAGGAATATTTAAGTATACATGATTATATTTTTTTAAAAACAGCAGAATGCATTACAATTTTATTACATATATAGAGCACAATTTTTCATATCTCTGGTTGTATACACAGTATAGTCACACCAAATCATGTCTTCATACATGTACTTTGGATAATAATGACCATCACATTCCACCATCATTAATTACTCCATGCCCCCTCCCTACCACTCCAACCCCTCTGCCCTATCTAGAGTTCATCTATTCCTCCCATGCTCCTCTCCCTATTCCACTATGAATTAGCCTCCTTATATCAAAGAAAACATTCAGCATTTGGTTTTTTGGGGATTCGCGAACTTCACTCAGCATTATCTTCTCTAACTCACAGATTGTTTCTTTTGCAGAGAAGAAACCTTTTAGTTTGAGTCCATCCCATTTATTGATTTTTGATTTTAATTCTTATGCCACAGGAGTCTTATTAAGGAAGCTGGGGCCTAATCCCACATGATGAAAATTAGGGCCTACTTTTTCTTCTATTAGACGCAGGGTCTCTGGTTGTATTCCTAGGTCCTTGATCCATTTTGAATTGAGTTTTGTGCATGGTGAGAGATAGGGGTTTCATTTCATTTTGTTGCATAAGAATTTTCAGTTTTCTCAGCACCATTTGTTGAAGAGGCTATCTTTTCTCCAATGCATGTTCTTGGCACCTTTGTCTAATATAAAACTGTAGTTTTGTGGGTTAGTCTCTGTGTTCTCTATTCTGTACCATTGGTCTACCAGTCTGTTTTAGTGCCAATACTATGCTGGTTTTGTTATTTATTGCTCTGTAGTATAGTTTAAGGTCTGGTACACTGATGCCACCTGCTTCACTCTTCCTGCTAAGGATTACTTTAGCTATTCTGGGTCTCTTATTTTTCCAGATGAATTTCATGACAGCTTTTTCCATTTCTATGAGTAATGCCATTGAGATTTTGATCAGAATTGCATTAAATCTATATAATGCTTTTGGTAGTATGGTTATCTTGATAATATGAATTCTGACCCTCCAAATGCAAGGTAGATCTTTCCATCTTCTAAGGTCTTCTTTGATTTCTTTCTTGAAGGTTCTGTAGTTTTCATTATATAGATCTTTCACCTCTTTTGTTGATTCCTAAGTATTTTATTGTATTTTTTTGAGGCTATCGAGAATGGGGTAGTTTTCCTCATTTCGCTTTCTGAGGATTTATAACTGATATATAGAAATGCCTTTCATTTATGGGTGTTGATTTTATATCCTGCTACTTTGCTGAATTAGTTTACTTGTTCTAGAAGATTTCTGGTGGAGCTTTTTGGGTCTTCTAGGTATAGAAACATATCATTGGCAAATAGTGCCAATTTGAATTCTTCTTTTCCTATGTATATCTCTTTAATTTCTTTCGTCTGTCTAATTGCTCTGGCCAGTGTTTCAAGCACTATGTTAAATAGAAGTGGTGAAAGAGGACATCCCTGTCTTGTTCAAGTTTTTCGAGGGAATTCCTTCAATTTTTCTCCATTTAGAATGATGTTGGTCTGGGGCTTAGCATAGATAGCCTTTATGATGTTGATATATGTTCCTGTTATCCCTAGTTTTTCTAGAGTTTTGAACATAAAGGGGTGCTATATTTTATCAAATGCTTTTTCTGCATCTGTTGAGATGATCATCTGATTCTTATCTTTAAGTCTATTGATGTGATGAATATATTTCTTGAATTTCCATATGTTGAACCAACCTGAAATGAATCCCTGGAATGAATCTCACTTGTTCATGGCGCACTATATTTTTGGTAAATTTTGTATTCAATTTGCCAGAATCATATTGAGAATTTTTGCATCTATGTTCATTAGAAATATTGGTCTGAAGTTTTCTTTTTTTGACGTGTCTTTGCCTAGTTTTGGAATCAGAATGATGTTGGCCATAGAGAGTTTGGAAGTGCTACCTCTTTTTCTATTTCCTGAAATAAACTGGAGAGTACTGGGATTAGTTCTTCTTTAAAGGTCTTGTCGAACTAGGCTGTGTATCCATCCGGTCCTGGGCTTTTCTTGGTTGGTAGAATTTTGATGGCATTTGCTATTTTGTCACTTGAAATAGATCTGTTTAAATTGTGTATATCATCCTGATTCAATTTGGGCAAATTATATGACTCTAGAAATTTGTCGATGCCTTCCATATTTTCTATTTTTTTGGAGTACAGGTTTTCTTTCTTTTTTTAATATTTATTAGTTTTCGGTGGACACAACGTCTTTATTTTTTTTTTATTTTTATGTGATGCTGAAAATTGAACCCAGTGCCCGGCGCATGCCAGGTGAGCGCGCTCTCGCTTGAGCCACATCCCCAGCCCTGGAATATGGGTTTTTCAAAATAATTTCTAATTATCTTCTGTATTTCTGTAGTGTCCATTGTGATATGCCTTTTTCATCGCATATGTTAGTGATTTGAGTTTTCTCTCTCCTTCTCTTTGTTAGCATGGCTAAGAGTCTGTCAATTTTATTTATTTTTTCAAAGAACCAACTTTTATAATTATATTCTTAAAGTCAGAAGTTAACCATTGCTTACCCAGTGACCACTAAGCCTTCTTTTATAGGTTAACAACACTAAAATAAATTGCATATTCCACTGTAAATTAGATACAATTTTATTCATGCTTTCAATTCATAAATTTTTACTAAAGATATTTGAAGTGTAATTAAGCACACAAACATTACTATATACCAAACAAACAAATATTTAAAAATAAAACTTCAACACTGGCAATGGCAATTTATGAAGCTGTCATCTCCTCTAGAATAGATCTTTGAAGACACAAACTGTGTAATGTACAGCGCCTAGCACAGTGCCTGACACAAAAGGTGCTCAAGTAGGTTGTTTAATTGATCAAATTAAAGAAAGACAATTTCACAATATAATAACAAAAAATTAAAAAGCCTTCTCACTTTAACTCAGTAATTTCACCTATTTTTAAAGAAGGATCCTGGAATGCATACTTGAATAAAGAAAGATAATATGAAGTTATATTTTTAAGGTGAAAAACTGAAAATAATCTAAACATCAAAAGTTAAGGAAATATAAGTAAGTTATGGTTCTATTTAACATGAGAGTGATTCATGGTCACAAAAAAATTCATGAAAAGATTTTAATGAAACAGGAATAAGATCATGATAAAATGTTAAGAAAAATCGCTTGCTCTCAAATGTTTATAATATTCTTTAAAAAGATTGGAATTGAATACTACAATTAAATGCTTATATATTTTTTTTGCTATACTTGCTAATACTGGTATGTTCATTTAAAAACAAATAGTCCTTTCTGTTGGTTTTTTAAAATAATTATTATTACTATAAATTTACATGGAGAGTTCTACACAGATGTATGCATATATACAATTATAGTAATTTTAAAATCAGCAATTATCTTTCCATTAAGACATTCAACTGTATAGAGTGCAGGGCCACACAGTACCATAACATACATGTAGATCAACATCATAATTGATGGAAAGCTTATATATTATCAATTTTCTAACAAAGCAGTTATAAATCAAATAATAAAACCACTAGAGAGAGATGAAATTTGAGAGTAAACTAAAAGCTATCAATTTACTGTTTCTCACCAATCTGTTTCCTGTCCCAAGAAGGGATATAAAGATCACTTAAAACTACTACAGCTGGGCACAGGGGATGCCTGTAATCCCATTGGCTCAGGAGGCTGAAGCAGGAGGATCCCAAGTTCAAACCAGCCTCAGCAAAAGCGAGGCACTAAGCGACTCAGTGAGACTCTGTCTCTAAATTAAATAGAAAATAGAGCTGGGGATATGGCTCAGTGGTCAAGTGCTCCAGAATTCAATCCCCAATACCAAAAAAAAAAAAAAAAAAAAAAAAAACCCAAAAAACAAAAACAACATCAACAAACTGCTACAAAGCACTACAAAATCAGCTTGTCAAACTTTTATTGAAAGTTTGTGTGAACATAGGCGGTACGAGCTAAGAGGGACTAGAACTGGTATCTACAGGGAGAGGACCGGAACTCAAATTCTGGTTCTAATACTCAACACTTATGTAGCCTTGGGCAAGTCACTAAACTTTTCTATGCCTAAACTGCTTAATCTGTAAAAGAAGGATAATAGAAATACCTATTCCTCATAAAGCTGTTATAGGAATTAATTGGCATATAATCTCAACCATCCCCATAGCATTATTAAAGAAAAGCAAATCCAATAACAATCTTTATTCTCATTATTTAGAAGAGTACAAAAGGTGATTGTAGCAAGTAAAAATCAAAGGGAAAAAAAGTCTCTCCTCCACCAATAAACTAATTTCTTCATAGCCAATTGTTTTTTTGTTTTGTTTTTGGTACTGAGGATTGAACTTGGGGTCACTCGGCCACCGAGCCATATCCCCAGCCCTATTTTGCATTTTACTTAGAGACAGGGTCTCACTCAGTGGCTTAGCACCTCACTTTGGCTGAGGCTGGCTTTGAACACAGGGTTCTCCTACCTTAGCCTCCCGAGCACTGGGATTACAGGCGATTACAGGAGTGCACCACCATGCCTGACTCTATTGTTTTTTTAATCTTCCCAAGGTTATTGAAAGATAAAACCAATACCTATTTCTTTTTAAATTTTTTAGTAGTAAATGGACACAACATATCTATCTATCTATCTATCTATGATGCTGAGGATCGAACCCAGTGCCTCACACATGCTGGACAAGTGCTCTGTCGCTGAGCTATAGCCCCAGCCCAAAAGCAATATCTCCTTAAGTATAAAATAATGAAAGATAAGTGAAGTAGGACTTCTGTCCAAATTCCTAGATTACTAATGTCTGCCAGACAATCATGGTGGGATAGTGTAACCAGGAAAAACATATAGTAAGTAGTTACTCTATGGCAGCATACCATAATCAATTTTCTGAAAAGATTATTATATTTTTGTGGCTCAACTTACTGATTTCTCATTTAGACTACAAGTCGAAGCAAGCAATAAGGCACCTGCCTCCCTTCCATGAAAACGTTCTGACAATGTACCAATGATGTCATCAATGATGTCAACAAGTTATATTGTTACTATTACACTATATTATCAATGGCTCCTCTTCTTTTACTCATTCTTCAGTCCTGTAAGACCCAAGGATTAAGTTACTTTACCACTATTCTTCTATAGTGTTCTCAAGGATCTAACTACTACCCCAGCACAAAAGACTACAGATATGTCCCCTGAGTTTTAGACTCCGACACAGATGATGCAATAAACTAACCTGAAACTCAATATGCTGAAAATTAAACCTATTATCTTTGGTGGCTTTACATTCCCAAGCTTTTCTTGTCTGTCTTCATTCTTGCCTGTCATTCAGATTAATTTTTCTCAATGCCTAATAAAATAAAATTAGCACCTGATATTTATTGAACACCTATTAAATGCCAGGCACAGTTTTTACAATTAAATCACTAATCTTCACAGTAATTTCACGTGGAAGACGAGTATTATCTCTATTTCACACTGAAGAAAATATCTTTCGTAAGCTAATAAATGGTAGAGTCAGTTTAAAACATAACACATTGTGCTCTTGCCATGAAATTTCCTACTGAAAGCTACATACATTCATTATTATCATGGAGACAGAAAGTAAACATGACAAACAAGTCCACATTCACATGGAACTTGGAGTCTAGTAAGTGAGCAGAATAAACAAAACAAAGAAAAAGCTTCTTATATAGACTATTAAAAAGGGCCCGGAAGAAAATAAACAAGATTTTATTATAGAAAATAAGACAGGTAGACCTACTAACAATGATGTTGAAAGGTGACTTCCTTGAAAAATGATTTATAAGGTAAGACCTAAAAGATCAGAAGGCACCAATTCTATAAAGAGGAAAAATATACCCAGAAGGCTATTGGGTTATAAAAAAAGCATAAAGACAATATAATTGGCTGAATTTGTGTTTCCCCAAAATTCATGTATTGATGCCCTAATCACCAATGTGACTGTGTATTTGGATTATATCATATGGATGGGACCCTAATCCAATAGGACTGGAGTTTTACAAAGAGACACCAGAGCCCCTGTCCATATGTCTATCTGACTCTCTGCCCCCAACACACAAAGAGAAAAGGCCATATGAGGATGCAGTGAGAAGGAATCTGTTCACAAGCCAGGAAAACATGCCTCAGTAGAAGACAATCTTGCTAGCACCTGCTAGCCATCACAACTGTGAGGGAAAACAAATTTCTATTGTTTAGGCCACCGAATAAATTGGAAAACCCCAAGTTTTTTGTTTAAGTTGTAATAGACACAATACCTTTATTTATTTATTTTTATGTGGTGCTAAGGCCGCCTCATTCATACTAGGCAAGCACTCTTCCCCTGAGCCACCATCACAGCCCAACCTAGTTGTTTTGTAGGAACTGATAAAAACCAGTATGCTGAAATGTAAAGAGCAATGGAGATAATAATACATCAAAGACTCTCAAGCCCACAAATAATAGATAAACCTGAAATAAAATAATAAAAAAATAGTTCCTGGTAGGAAGGTTTGAGCTCATGGATAAATGGACTTGAAAATATTTGGTGTGAGTTTTTTTTTCCCAGTGACTGAAAGTCATTAACACAGTTACAGAGGCTACTATAGTCCCACATGGAATGTACGAACAGTACCACACAACAAATAACTGTTAATAAAATGTAAACTGTGCCCTACTGAATGAAAAATAATAGCTAATATATATGCTATTTATTCAGGAAACTACAGAAAAGTAAGATTTGGACCTTTTTAGTGGTCTTTTTTTAACTTCATTTTTATTTTTTAGCTGTAGTTGGTGCAATACTTTTATTTATTTTTATGTGGGGCTGAGGATTGAACCCAGGATCTCGCACATGCTAGCTGAGTGCTCTACCATTGAGCCACAGCCTCAGTCCTTTTTAGTGGTTCTTATACAACCAAAGATGGTTCTGACCTAATCCTGGTAGTTAAATATGTATTAATGCCTATGTGCAAGAAATGATGTTGGATATGGAGCATATGCAATTGAATCAGACACTAATCCTAGGCCTAAGAGTCACAGTGAAGAGATATGATACCACATTTCTTTCTATTTTTTTTTGGGGGGGGGGGTGTACCAGGGATTGAACTCAGGGCACTTGACCACTAAGCCACATCCCAGCTCTATTTTGTATTTTATTGAGAAACAGGTTCTCACTAAGTTGCTCAGCACCTCACCATTGCTAAGGCTGGCTTTGAACTCGCAATCTACCTACCTCAGCCCCCTGAGATGTTGGAATTATAGGGGTGTGCCACTGTGTCCAGCATGATACCATATTTCATCAAATTAAAGAACTAACCATTTTAAAGGCATCATTTTATATACCACTAAGATGGAATAACACCAAGTAGACTATGACATCAATTTTAAGATATAATTAAACCTTAAAATATGGAGGGGGAAAATATACATGTGTATTGATACTGGGGATTGAAGCCAGGAGTGCTTTGAAACTGACCTACATCCCTAGCGCTTTATATTTCTTATTTTGAAACAGGGTCTCACCAAGTTGCTGAGGTTGTCCTCAAACTTGTGATCCTCCTGCCTCAGCCTCCCGTGTTGTTGGGATTACACGCATATGCCACTATGAGTGGCTTAAAATATACATCTTAAATAAATGAAAAAGAATATGAAAATAAATAGCTAAAATGGAAAGAGTTGGAGAAGTCACAGGAGCTCACAGAAAGGATAAAATATATACAGGTCTAATAACCAGGGAGCACTTCATGTAGTAGGGCATATTTAAGTCCACTTTTGAAAAAGATGGAACGACAGAGATTGAAGGAAGGAATATTTTCAGAATGAGGGAAATGCCAGTAGTAAGGATTAGAAGGAATAAAATGAGAGATTGCTACAGAGAAATATTTATAGAGATACACTGTTAAAAGCCAGAATGACCAGGATTAGGGGAACCTTGAATGTAGGTAGGCTAAAGAGGCTGAAATTGGCACATAGGTTGGAGGAATCACTGTCAAACTCTTTTTTTCAACTTAATACATTTTAGGGCAATAATATACATAAAACAATTGATTCAGGTTATATTTTAGGAAAGATAATTCAGTAGAATTGTACAAAAATAAATGAAAATTAGAATAAAGACCAAGAATCTGCATAAGAAACTGACACTCCAAATAAGAAGTTAAACATATCTAGATTTGATTAGTTACACTGGGAAAAAGATATGGTGGAACTATTTTAACAAACAGAAAAAATAAAGGAATGAAAAGTTTACACTCAAACAAGAACAAGTGCATTCTTGTTATATTGGTGAGTCACTCAGGTGATGTCCAACAGGGATCCAAGATGGTAAAGAATGAAGAAGTTGAAGTCTAGAAAGAGACCATCATCCAAAAAGAGGTAAACTCATAATTTAGATGAAACTCCAAAAAGGAAGCAAAAGAAGGTACTACAAGTAAATATTTTTGAGGTGAGCATGCATTTAAAGCACTTAATTGCCTTATTACAAGCAGTTGTTTTCATATCTAACAATAATCTTACATTGACTCTTTATTGCTAATTTGAACACTATAAATCTGCAACGCGAACATGCACAGAATTATAAAAAGCAATACAAAAAACAAGGCATTTCATTAATTTTCAACCTCCCACTTATGTGTGCGCATTTATAAGCTTAGTAAAAATAATAATCCACATGTATGAAAGCAGCTGAAATAAAGGTATTGATGTAATTATAGAGAATTAATATTTCATTTCCTAAGCAGTTTTAGCATGAACATTCAGTTATTTAGGTTGATCTAAGAATAATTGTAGTTATATTATCAAACTATCTAAAAAAATTTGTTTTGAAAACAGCATATTTGAAAATCAGCATTTTTAAATTAGGCAATTTTTCAAGTATTTTGAAAGCATAAAGGCAATGCCATCCTGTACACACAAAAGTAAGGTCTCAAGTCACACACAGAATAAGAAGAAAAATCTATAAGTCTATGATGTTAAAACTTAATTGCACTGCAAACACACCAAGGGGCTTCAATTAAATTCTATTCATTTTGACTAAAATATTTTTTGACAAACTGTCCTCAAGAGTGATAGAGTGAGGGTTGAAGGAAAGGAAAGAAAAAAGGTAGAAAAGAAGAAATGGAAGGAAGAAAAGGGAAGGAGAATCAACTCAGTAGAGCTAGCTAACAGTGTATAGGTGGTGAATACCATCCTGGTGCCCCCAAACAGATTCACTAAGCAAAGACAAGGAAGGAAATGGGTTTGTAATGGAAGCTACCATGACATAGACTGTTGAATATCATATGGCCTGTCTAACTGTGCATATATTTTTTCAGAATATATGAATGCTAAAGGAATCTGATAAGGAAGAAGCAGACTACCCGTTAGCCAAAGTAAACAGCACACAATCTGTATTCTGTATAAATGCTTGTATGAACTGAGAAGACAGATATTGAAGTATCATGTTAACAGCTTGTCAAAACATTTCTTGTGTTACTACTATATGACTGATTTTGCATTAGCAGATTCTCTCAAAGGAAAAAAAATCAAGTAACATTTTAAAATTACTTACTGCACAATAACACTACAATTAAATTTAAACAGAGCAAAAAAAATTTTTTAAAAATGTGAAATACCTCAGTCTGACCTTCATGGGCACTGGTCTCATGAGTAACTCGAATAGCCTGTAATAAAAATACAAGGTATTTATAGAAACAAATGACTGTATCCACTTTTTAAAATGAAAACAATAACAAAGCTAAAGGTTAACACTGAAAGTCTTTTAAAGAAACAAAAAATTGGAGGAAATTTAAGAATAGCTTATTACTAGATATTTCAGAATGATAACTGAGAAAAGAAATGAACTGCTGAACTTTTTACCCGCAGATCTCTGAAGACTTAGAAAACAGAATGGATGATTATGTATAATTTCCTTGGTGTAAGCAGGGTTTATTGAACTTATTTGTTGGAACACCTAACACTTTATTCACTTGAGAGAGAATAAAGTGAGCATCTCAGAGAGAAACTGAAGAAGCTTATCTATTTCTCCAAGTTCCATACAGCTCTGGCTGTGCATGCTTAAACATGCATTTTTCAGTTGACAATTTAGAAATGTGGAGTAAAAAGCATGCATTTATCAGAAGCTAGAGAATTTGGTTCCCTGACCTTTAAAAAACAAAGAATGCTCTTGTAATACCTATGATCAGCAAAGATGCAGAGAAAATGGGTACAATAGTAAACTGTAAATGAAAGTACAATCTTTATGAATGGCAATTTGGCAACAAGTATCAAAGCCTTAAAAATATGCAAACTGTATGCTCCAGCAATTTTTCTTGCAGGAATTTATATATTTACATTATACATTATAATATATAATTAAGGATGTTTGCAAAGATTTAGTTATAATGATGTACCTTACAATATTTTTTTAGATAGTGAAAAAGAGGGGGAAAACTATTAAATTTCTAAGAATATTTAACTGGTTTAAAAAAAAGCTATATAATGAAAAGATATGCACAATTAAATGATAGTGCCAAATACATATTTACTGGTATGTAATATATTTTTAATAAGTTAAAAAAGCAAGGGCTGGAGATGTGGCTCAAGCGGTAGCGCGCTCGCCTGGCATGCATGCGGCCCGGGTTCGATCCTCAGCACCACATACAAAGATGTTGTGTCTGCCGAAAACTAAAATAAATAAATAAATAAATATTTTTTTTTAAAAAAAGCAAGTTATAAAACAATATCACAGTGTGATCAAATTTTTTTTACATATTTATTTTTTAGTTGTAGTTGGAAACAATACCTCTATTTCATTCATTTATTTTTATGTGGTGCTGAGGATCAAACCCAGGGCCTCACGCGTGCTAGGTGAGCACTCTACCACAGAGCCACAACCAGCCCTCAAGTTTTTTTAAAAAATATTGTATATATACATATAT